>NC_034198.2:30970970-31165582 GCF_002021735.2 Oncorhynchus kisutch | reverse complement strand
GGGAGAGACTGATAGTGGTAGCAGACGAGAGGGAGAGAGATGATAGAGCTGGGAAAGTGGTTAGAGAAGAGGAGGGAGATATGATAGGGGTATAGAGAGAGGGAGAGGGAGATACATAGTGGTAGAGAGAGGAGGAAGGAGACCATCAAGTGGTAGAGAAGAGAGGGGGAGACTTGATGTGCGTCGAGAAGACGATGGGAGAGAGACTGGATAGTGGTAGAGCAGGAGATGGGAGAGACATAGTGGTAGGAAGAAGAGGAGGGAGAGGACTGATAGTGGTAGAGAAGAGAGGGAGAGACTGATAGTGGTAGAGAAGAGAGGGACAGACTGATAGTGGTTAGAGAACGACGAGAGACAGGACTGATAGTGGTAGAGAAGAGAGGGAGAGACTGATAGTGGTAGAGAAAAGAGGGGGAGAGACTGATTGTGGTAGAGAGAGATGGAGAGACTGATATGGTGGTAGGAAGAATAGAGGGAGGAGGCATAGTGGTAGAGAAGAGAAGGGAGAGACTGATAGTGGTAGAGAAGAGAGGGGAGAGACTGATAGTGGTAGATGAAGAGAGGGAGAGACTGATAGAGCTGGATAGTGGTAGAGAGAGAGGGAGATACTGATAGTGGTAGAGAAGAGAGGGAGATACATAGTGGTAGAGAAGAGAGGGACAGACTGATAGTGGTAGAGAAGAGAGGGACAGACTGATAGTGGTAGAGAGGAGAGGGAGATACTGATAGTGGTAGAGAAGAGAGGGAGAGACTGATAGAGCTGGATAGTGGTAGAGAAGAGAGGGAGATACTGATAGTGGTAGAGAAGAGAGGGAGAGACTGATAGTGGTAGAGAAGAGAGGGACAGACTGATAGTGGTAGAGAAGAGAGGGAGAGACATAGTGGTAGAGAAGAGAGGGAGATACTGATAGCGGTAGAGAAGAGAGGGAGAGACTGATAGCGGTAGAGAAGAGAGGGAGATACTGATAGCGGTAGAGAGGAGAGGGAGATACTGATAGCGGTAGAGAAGAGAGGGAGATACTGATAGTGGTAGAGAAGAGAGGGAGAGACTGATAGCGGTAGAGAAGAGAGGGAGATACTGATAGCGGTAGAGAGGAGAGGGAGAGACATAGTGGTAGAGAAGAGAGGGAGAGACTGATAGTGGTAGAGAAGAGAGGGAGAGACTGATAGTGGTAGAGAAGAGAGGGAGATACATAGTGGTAGAGAAGAGAGGGACAGACTGATAGTGGTAGAGAAGAGAGGGACAGACTGATAGTGGTAGAGAAGAGAGGGAGAGACATAGTGGTGAGAAGAGAGGGAGATACTGATAGCGGTAGAGAAGAGAGGGAGAGACTGATAGCGGTAGAGAAGAGAGGGAGATACTGATAGCGGTTAGAGAGGAGAGGGAGAGACATAGTGGTAGAGAAGAGAGGGAGAGACTGATAGTGGTAGAGAAGAGAGGGAGAGACTGATAGCGGTAGAGAAGAGAGGGAGAGACTGATAGTAGTAGAGAGAAGAGGGAGAGACTGATAGTGGTAGAGAAGAGAGGGAGAGACTGATAGCGGTAGAGAAGAGAGGGAGAGACTGATAGCGGTAGAGAAGAGAGGGAGAGACTGATAGTGGTAGAGAAGAGAGGGAGAGACTGATAGTAGTAGAGAAGAGAGGGAGAGACTGATAGTGGTAGAGAAGAGAGGGAGAGACTGATAGTAGTAGATAAGAGAGGGAGAGACTGATATTAGTAGAGAAGGGAGGGAGAGACTGATAGCGGTAGAGAAGAGAGGGAGAGACTGATAGCGGTAGAGAGGAGAGGGAGAGACTGATAGTGGTAGAGAAGAGAGGGAGAGACTGATAGTGGTAGAGAAGAGAGGGAGAGACTGATAGAGCTGGATAGTGGGAGAGAAGAGAGGGAGATACTGATAGTGGTAGAGAATAGAGGGAGAGACCGATAGTGGTAGAGAAGAGCGGGAGAGACTGATAGTGGTAGAGAAGAGAGGGAGAGACTGATAGAGCTGGAAAGTGGTAGAGAAGAGAGGGAGATACTGATAGTGGTAGAGAAGAGAGGGAGATACATAGTGGTAGAGAAGAGAGGGAGAGACATAGTGGTAGAGAAGAGAGGGGGAGACTGATTGTGGTAGAGAAGAGATGGAGAGACTGATAGTGGTAGAGAAGAGAGGGAGAGACATAGTGGTAGAGAAGAGAGGGAGAGACTGATAGTGGTAGAGAAGAGAGGGAGAGACTGATAGTGGTAGAGAAGAGAGGGACAGACTGATAGTGGTAGAGAAGAGAGGGACAGACTGATAGTGGTAGAGAAGAGAGGGAGAGACTGATAGTGGTAGAGAAAAGAGGGGGAGACTGATTGTGGTAGAGATGAGATGGAGAGACTGATAGTGGTAGAGAATAGAGGGAGAGACATAGTGGTAGAGAAGAGAGGGAGAGACTGATAGTGGTAGAGAAGAGAGGGGGAGACTGATTGTGGTAGAGAAGAGATGGAGAGACTGATAGTGGTAGAGAAGAGAGGGAGAGACATAGTGGTAGAGAAGAGAGGGAGAGACATAGTGGTAGAGAAAGAGAGGGAGAGACATAGTGGTAGAGAAGAGAGGGAGATACTGATAGTGGTAGAGAAGAGAGGAAGAGACTGATATTGGTAGAGAAGAGAGGGAGAGGCTGATAGTGGTAGAGAAGAGAGGGACAGACTGATAGTGGTAGAGAAGAGAGGGAGAGACTGATAGTGGTAAAGAAGAGAGGGAGAGACTGATAGTAGTAGAGAAGAGAGGGAGAGACTGATATTGGTAGAGAAGGGAGGGAGAGACTGATAGCGGTAGAGAAGAGAGGGAGAGACTGATAGCGGTAGAGAGGAGAGGGAGAGACTGATAGTGGTAGAGAGGAGAGGGAGAGACATAGTGGTAGAGAAGAGAGGGAGAGACTGATAGTGGTAGAGAAGAGAGGGAGAGACTGATAGTGGTAGAGAAGAGAGGGAGAGACTGATAGAGCTGGATAGTGGGAGAGAAGAGAGGGAGATACTGATAGTGGTAGAGAAGAGAGGGAGAGACTGATAGTAGTAGAGAAGAGAGGGAGAGACTGATAGTGGTAGAGAAGGGAGGGAGAGACTGATAGCGGTAGAGAAGAGAGGGAGAGACTGATAGCGGTAGAGAGGAGAGGGAGAGACTGATAGCGGTAGAGAGGAGAGGGAGAGACTGATAGTGGTAGAGAGGAGAGGGAGAGACATAGTGGTAGAGAAGAGAGGGAGAGACTGATAGTGGTAGAGAAGAGAGGGAGAGACTGATAGTGGTAGAGAAGAGAGGGAGAGACTGATAGAGCTGGATAGTGGGAGAGAAGAGAGGGAGATACTGATAGTGGTAGAGAAGAGAGGGAGAGACTGATAGTAGTAGAGAAGAGAGGGAGAGACTGATATTGGTAGAGAAGGGAGGGAGAGACTGATAGCGGTAGAGAAGAGAGGGAGAGACTGATAGCGGTAGAGAGGAGAGGGAGAGACTGATAGAGCTGGATAGTGGTAGAGAAGAGAGGGAGATACTGATAGTGGTAGAGAAGAGAGGGAGATACATAGTGGTAGAGAAGAGAGGGAGAGACATAGTGGTAGAGAAGAGAGGGGGAGACTGATTGTGGTAGAGAAGAGATGGAGAGACTGATAGTGGTAGAGAAGAGAGGGACAGACTGATAGTGGTAGAGAAGAGAGGGAGAGACTGATAGTGGTAAAGAAGAGAGGGAGAGACTGATAGTAGTAGAGAAGAGAGGGAGAGACTGATATTGGTAGAGAAGGGAGGGAGAGACTGATAGCGGTAGAGAAGAGAGGGAGAGACTGATAGCGGTAGAGAGGAGAGGGAGAGACTGATAGTGGTAGAGAGGAGAGGGAGAGACATAGTGGTAGAGAAGAGAGGGAGAGACTGATAGTGGTAGAGAAGAGAGGGAGAGACTGATAGTGGTAGAGAAGAGAGGGAGAGACTGATAGAGCTGGATAGTGGGAGAGAAGAGAGGGAGATACTGATAGTGGTAGAGAAGAGAGGGAGAGACTGATAGTGGTAGAGAAGAGCGGGAGAGACTGATAGTGGTAGAGAAGAGAGGGAGATACTGATAGTGGTAGAGAAGAGAGGGAGAGACTGATAGAGCTGGATAGTGGTAGAGAAGAGAGGGAGATACTGATAGTGGTAGAGAAGAGAGGGAGATACATAGTGGTAGAGAAGAGAGGGAGAGACATAGTGGTAGAGAAGAGAGGGGGAGACTGATTGTGGTAGAGAAGAGATGGAGAGACTGATAGTGGTAGAGAAGAGAGGGAGAGACATAGTGGTAGAGAAGAGAGGGAGAGACTGATAGTGGTAGAGAAGAGAGGGACAGACTGATAGTGGTAGAGAAGAGAGGGACAGACTGATAGTGGTAGAGAAGAGAGGGAGAGACTGATAGTGGTAGAGAAAAGAGGGGGAGACTGATTGTGGTAGAGATGAGATGGAGAGACTGATAGTGGTAGAGAAGAGAGGGGGAGACTGATTGTGTTGGAGAGACTGATAGTGGTAGAGAAGAGAGGGAGAGACATAGTGGTAGAGAAGAGAGGGAGAGACATAGTGGTAGAGAAGAGAGGGAGAGACATAGTGGTAGAGAAGAGAGGGAGATACTGATAGTGGTAGAGAAGAGAGGAAGAGACTGATATTGGTAGAGAAGAGAGGGAGAGGCTGATAGTGGTAGAGAAGAGAGGGACAGACTGATAGTGGTAGAGAAGAGAGGGAGAGACTGATAGTGGTAAAGAAGAGAGGAAGAAACTGATAGTGGTAGAGAAGAGAGGGAGAGACTGATAGTGGTAAAGAAGAGAGGGAGAGACATAGTGGTAGAGAAGAGAGGGAGAGACTGATAGTGGTAGAGAAGAGAGGGAGAGACTGATAGTGGTAGAGAAGAGAGGGAGAGAGGAATGAGTGGTGGATTGTGAAAGAAACATGTCGAAAATGAATATGTAGACAGTGATAATGGAGAAGACAGAAAGAAAGAGGAGAGGGTGGGTGGGAGGGAGGGAGATAAGAGGGAAAACATTGACAGGTAATGCTGGGCCTGGGTCTGAAACTGAGATACTCTAGACATACACCCACACACACCTGCAATGTGATGGACAGAGGAGCAGGCAGGGAGTCAGGCAGGGAGTCAGGCAGGGAGTCAGGCAGGGAGTCAGGCAGGGAGTCAGGCAGGGAGTCAGGCAGGGAGTCAGGCAGGGAGTCAGACAGGGAGTCAGACAGGGAGTCAGGCAGGGAGTCAGGCAGGGAGTCAGGCAGGGAGTCAGGCAGGGAGTCAGACAGGGAGTCAGACAGGGAGTCATGCAGGGAGTCAGGCAGGAAGTCAGACAGGGAGTCAGACAGGGAGTCAGACAGGGAGTCAGACAGGGAGTCAGACAGGGAGTCAGGCAGGGAGTCAGACAGGGAGTCAGACAGGGAGTCAGACAGGGAGTCAGGCAGGGAGAGGATGGTATTTGACTCCCAGGGGAAAGATCTAACAGGGGCAGTGGAGCAGCATGACTGGACTCAGGCAGGTTATCACCCACTAGCAGCACTGCATAATCTATCCATCCATCCCTCCATCTGCCACTGTCTCTCTCCCTCTAATGCAACTCCCTGCACCACACTATCCCTTCTTGATTACCCCACACTCATACCCCCCTGCCATCCTCCTCGCTCTCAGGCCTCTTCCTCGCTCTCTGTGTGTGTGTGAGTGTGCACACGTGCGCGTGTACCTGCATGTGTGCGTGTGATTGTGATGTAGACTCACCTCATAGTGTGCTGTACGTTGCGACTCGGAGATGAGTTGGGCATTACAGATGTTGCAGTAACTCTCTGTGAACAGTCCTCCTTCCACGACCCCAGCCGACTTCATCTTTAGACACGCACACACAAACACGCACGCACACACACACAGAAAAAACATACTTAGAATAAAGCAATACGCCCTCTTGCCAGGATATAGTGACTCTGATCAAATTACACCCTTATCCCTTATAGTGACTCGAATCAAATATAGTGCACTGCATAGGGAATAGGGAGTCACACGACCCCAGCCGACCCCAGCCGACTTCATCTTTAGACACGCACACACAAACACGCACGCACACACACACAGAAAAAACATACTTAGAATAAAGCAATACGCCCTCTTGCCAGGATATAGTGACTCTGATCAAATTACACCCTTATCCCTTATAGTGACTCGAATCAAATATAGTGCACTGCATAGGGAATAGGGAGTCACACAGCATAGGGAATAGGGTGTCACACATCATAGGGAATAGTGTGTCACACAGCATATGGAATAGGGTGTCACACAGCATAGGGAATAGGGTGTCACACATCATAGGGAATAGTGTGTCACACAGCATATGGAATAGGGTGTCACACAGCATAGGGAATAGGGTGTCACACTGCATAGGGAATAGGGTGTCACACTGTATAGGGAGTCACACTGCATAGGGAATAGGGTGTCACACAGCATAGGGAATAGGGTGTCACACTGCATAGGGAATAGGGTGTCACACTGCATAGGGAATAGGGTGTCACACAGCATAGGGAATAGGGTGTCAAACAGCATAGGGAATAGGGTGTCACACTGCATAGGGAGTCACACTGCATAGGGAATAGGGTGTCACACAGCATAGAGAATAGGGTGTCACACTGCATAGGGAGTCACACGGCATAGGGAATAGGGTGTCACACTGCATAGGGTGTCACACAGCATAGGGAATAGGGTGTCACACTGCATAGGGAATAGGGTGTCAAACAGCATAGGGAATAGGGTGTCACACTGCATAGGGAATAGGGTGTCACACTGCATAGGGAATAGGGTGTCAAACAGCATAGGGAATAGGGAGTCACACTGCATAGGGAATAGGGTGTCACACAGCATAGAGAATAGGGTGTCACACTACATAGGGAATAGGGTGTCACACAGCATAGGGAGTCACATTGCATAGGGAATAGGGTGTCACACTGCATAGGAAATAGAGTGTCACACGACATAGGGAATAGAGTGTCACACGACATAGGGAATAGGGTGTCACACAGCATAAGGAGTCACACTGCATAGGCAATAGGGTGTCACACTGCATAGGGCGTCACATTGCATAGGGAATAGGGAGTCACACTGCATAGGGAATAGGGAGTCACACTGCATAGGGAATAGGGAGTCACATTGCATAGGGAATAGGGAGTCACACTGCATAGGGAATAGGGAGTCACACTGCATAGGGAGACACACTGCATAGGGAATAGGGAGTCACACTGCATAGGGAGTCACACTACATAGGGAGTCACACTGCATAGGGTGTCACACTGCATAGGGAATAGGGAGTCACACTGCATAGGGAGTCACACTGCATAGGGAGTCACACTGCATAGGGAGTCACACTGCATAGGGTGTCACACTGCATAGGGATAGGGAGTCACACTGCATAGGGAGTCACACTGCATAGGGAGTCACACTGCATAGGGAGTCAAACTGCATAGGGAGTCACACTGCATAGGGAGTCACACTACATAGGGAGTCACACTGCATAGGGTGTCACACTGCATAGGGAATAGGGAGTCACACTGCATAGGGAGTCACACTGCATAGGGAGTCACACTGCATAGGGAGTCACACTGCATAGGGTGTCACACTGCATAGGGAATAGGGAGTCACACTGCATAGGGAGTCACACTGCATAGGGTGTCACACTGCATAGGGAATAGGGAGTCACACTGCATTGGGAGTCACACTGCATTGGGAGTCACACTGCATAGGGTGTCACACTGCATAGGGAATAGGGAGAAACACTGCATAGGGAGTCACACTGCATAGGGTGTCACACTGCATAGGGAATAGGGAGTCACACTGCATTGGGAGTCACACTGCATTGGGAGTCACACTGCATAGGGTGTCACACTGCATAGAGAATAGGGAGTCACACTGCATAGGGAAATGGGTGTCACACTGCATAGGGAGTCACACTGCATAGGGAATAGGGTGTCACACTGCATAGGGAGTCACATTGCATAGGGAATAGGGTGTCACACTGCATAGGGAGTCACATTGCATAGGGAGTCACACTGCATAGGGAGTCACACTACATAGGGAGTCACACTACATAGGGAGTCACACTGCATAGGGAATAGGGAGTCACACTGCATAGGGAGTCACACTGCATAGGGTGTCACACTGCATAGGGAATAGGGAGTCACACTGCATAGGGTGTCACACTGCATAGGGAATAGGGAGTCACACTGCATTGGGAGTCACACTGCATAGGGTGTCACACTGCATAGGGAATAGGGAGAAACACTGCATAGGGAGTCACACTGCATAGGGTGTCACACTGCATAGAGAATAGGGAGTCACACTGCATAGGGAATAGGGTGTCACACTGCATAGGGAATCACACTGCATAGGGAATAGGGTGTCACACTG
This sequence comes from Oncorhynchus kisutch, assembly GCF_002021735.2. Classification (NCBI taxonomy): domain Eukaryota; kingdom Metazoa; phylum Chordata; class Actinopteri; order Salmoniformes; family Salmonidae; genus Oncorhynchus; species Oncorhynchus kisutch. Next base: position 31,157,176 of record NC_034198.2, on the reverse strand, counting down.
CATAGGGAGTCACATTGCATAGGGAATAGGGTGTCACACTGCATACGGAATAGGGTGTCACATGACATATGGAATAGGGTGTCACACAGTATAGGGAGTCACACTGCATAGGGAGTAGGGTATCACACTGCATAGGGAGTCACACTGCATAGGGAATAGGGTGTCACACTGCATAGGGAGTCACACTGCATAGGGAGTCATACTGCATAGGGATTCACACTGCATAGGGTGTCACACTGCATAGGGAATAGGGAGTCACACTGCATAGGGAGTCACACTGCATAGGGTGTCACACTGCATAGGGAATAGGGAGTCACACTGCATAGGGAGTCACAATGCATAGGTTGTCACACTGCATAGGGAATAGGGAGTCACACTGCATAGGGAGTCACATTGCATAGGCAATAGGGTGTCACACTGCATAGGGAATAGGGAGTCACACTGCATAGGGAGTCACACTGCATAGGGAGTCATACTGCATAGGGATTCACACTGCATAGGGTGTCACACTGCATAGGGAATAGGGAGTCACACTGCATAGGGTGTCACACTGCATAGGGAATAGGGAGTCACACTGCATAGGGAGTCACACTGCATAGGGTGTCACATTGCATAGGGAATAGGGAGTCACACTGCATAGGGAATAGGGTGTCACACTGCATAGGGAATAGGGAGTCACACTGCATAGGGAATAGGGTGTCACACTGCATAGGGAGTCACATTGCATAGGCAATAGAGTGTCACACTGCATAGGGAATAGGGAGTGACACTGCATAGGGAGTCACGCTGCATAGGGAGTCACACTGCATAGGGTGTCACACTGCATAGGGTGTCACACTGCATAGGGAATAGGGAGTCACACTGCATAGGGAGTCACAATGCATAGGTTGTCACACTGCATAGGGAATAGGGAGTCACACTGCATAGGGAGTCACATTGCATAGGCAATAGGGTGTCACACTGCATAGGGAATAGGGAGTCACACTGCATTGGGAGTCACGCTGCATAGGGAGTCACACTGCATAGGGTGTCACACTGCATAGGGAATAGGGAGTCACACTGCATAGGGAGTCACAATGCATAGGTTGTCACACTGCATAGGGAATAGGGAGTCACACTGCATAGGGAATAGGGTGCCATTAGAGACAAAGACTGAGACAGGCACTAGTCTAACTGTATGTAGGGAACGGAGAAAGACAGCGAATACACACACACATACACACACACACACACACACACTCAGCCTAAATGCACAACTAGCTGCTGCACACACACACACTCACAGCCTTGTACAACTAACCCCGTAGGGACACACAATTCAGTTCCATTCAAAATCCTATTTTCCCTAAGCCCTAACCCTACCCTAACCCTACCCTTAACCCAGAAATGGCATTTGACCTTGTGGGGACCAACAAAATGTGCCCAGTTGGTCAAATTTGTTGTCAGTTGACTATTCTTGTGGAGACTTCTGGTACCCACACGTATAGTTAAACACACACACACACACTCACGCACAAACAATTAACCCTTCACTTCTCTTAGCTCTCATCACAGTAGAGTGGACAATCGCATAAACTAAAGCAGCTTGTTAAAATAGAATAGAATCGAAGAGAATAAAATAGATCCTCATTATCTAATTGAACCTTTGGTCGACTCATTAACGCTTAGCTACAGCACTCCAAGGTATTATCCTTAACACCTGGGGGGGAATATATATTCATATAGATGCTGTTTAGAACATACATTCTCTGTCATGCACTAGAATAGGAAATGAGGTAGACATGTCTGTTCGAGGGAGGGAGGGAGGGAGGGAGGGAGGGAGGGAGGGAGGGAGGGAGGGAGGGAGGGAGGGAGGGAGGGAGGGAGGGAGGGATGGAGGGAGGGAGGGAGGGGGAGAGAAAGGGTGGGAAGGGGAGAGAGGCAGAGGGAGAGGGAGAGAGACAGAGGGAGGGGAGAGGGAGAGGGACAGAGGGAGGGGGAGAGAAAGGGTGGGAAGAGGAGAGAGACAGAGAAGGAGGGGAGAGAGAGGGTGGGTGAGAGAGAGAGAAAAATGGAGAGAAAGAAGAGTTAGATAGCTAGTGAGAGAGAAAAATTGAGAGAAAGACGAGTTAGGTAGGTAGTGAGAGAGAAACATGGAGAGAAAGAAGAGTTAGGTTGCTAGTGAGAGAGAAACATGGAGAGAAAGAAGAGTTAGATAGCTAGTGAGAGAGAAAAATTTAGAGAAAGAAGAGTTAGGTAGGTAGTGAGAGAGAAACAAAACACTAGCAGGAATGTCGGATGATGCCATACAATCACAAATTCTTTAAATAAGTTCAACAGAAATGAGCTAAATACAGAGCCTTCGGAAAGTATTCAGACCCTTTGACTTTTTCCACATTTTGTTACGTTACAGTCTTATTCTAAAATGGATTGAATTGTTTTATTTCCCTCATCAATTCATTCATAATTCCCCGTACTGACAAAGCAAAAACAGGTTGTTGTTTTGTTTTTTCACATTTACATAAGTATTCAGACCATTTACTCGTTACTTAGTTGAGGCACCTTTGGCAGCAGTTACAGCCATGAGTCTTCTTGGGTATGATGCTACAAGCTTTGCACACCTGTATTTTGGGGAGTTTCTCCCATTCTTCTCTGCAGATCCTCTCAAGCTCTGTCAGGTTGGATAGGGAGCGTCGCTGCACAGCTATTTTCATGTCTCTCCAGAGATGTTCGATCAGATTCAAGTCGGGGCTCTGGCTGGGGCACTCAAGGACATTCATAGACTTGTCCCAAAGCCACTCTTGTGTTGTCTTGGCTGTATGCTTAGGGTCATTGTCATGTTGGAAGGTGAAACTTTGCCCCAGTCTGTGGTCCTGAGTGCTCTGGAGCAGGTTTTCATCAAGGATCTCTCTGTACTCCATTCATCTTTCCCTCGATCCTGACTAGTCTCCCAGTCCCTGCCACTGAAAAACATCCTCACAGCAGAATGCTGCCACTACAATGCTTCACCGTAAGGATGATGCCAGGTTTTGCGTGGCAAAATACTGTAGTTAAATCTTGGTTTCATCAGACCAGAGCAAGCGGGCTGTCTTGTGCCTTTTACTGAGGAGTGGCTTCCGTCTGGCCATTCTACCATAAAGGCCTGATTAGTGGAGTGCTGCAGAGATGGTTCTGGAAGGTTCTCCCATCTCCACAGAGGAACTCTGGAGCTCTATTAGAGTGACCATCAGGTTCTTGGTCACCTCCCTGACCAAGGCCCTTCTCCCCCGATTGCTCAGGAAGAGTCTTGGTGATTCCAAACTTCTTCCATTTAAGAATGATGGAGTCCACTGTGTTCCTGCGGACCTTCAATGCTGCAGAAAACTCCCCAGATCTGTGCTTTGACACAATCATCCGAGACTTAGGTCTCTCTTTATGTAGTGTTGTGTTGTCTCTCTTGTCGTGATGTGTGTTTTGTCCTATATATATATTTATTTATTTTAAATCCCAGCCTCTGTCCATGCAGGAGGCCTTTTGCCTATCGGTAGGCCGTCATTGTAAATAAGAATTTGTTCTTAACTAACTCGCCTAGTTAAATAAAGGTTAAATAAATAAAAAATGTAATCCTGTCTCGGAGATCCACAAACAATTCCTACAACCTCATGTCTTGGTTTTTGCTCTGACAAGCACTGTCAACTGTGGGACCTTATAAAGACAGGAGTGTGTCAAACCCGGACCTTAGAGAGCCTGTTTATTTCTCTATTTGGTTAGGTCAGGGTGTGATTTGGGTGGGCATTCTAGTTTTCTATTTCTTTGTTGGCCGGGTATGGTTCCCAATCAGAGGCAGCTGTCTATCGTTGTCTCTGATTGGGAATCATACTAGGCAGCCTGTTTTCCACCTGAGTTTGTGGGATCTTGTTTTTGCACAGTAGCTGTATAGCCCTGCAGAACTTTACGTTTGTATATCTTTTGTTGTTTTTTGGTGTTCATTTTATATAAAGAAGATGTACACTTTCCACGCTGCGCTTTGGTCTCATTCCGACGACGGACGTAACAGAGTGTGCCTTCCCAAATCATGTTCAATCAATTTAATTTACCACAGGTGGAATCCAATCAAATTGCAGAAACGTCTCAAGGATGATCAATGGAAACAGGATGCACCTGAGCTCAATTTTGTGTCTCACAGCAAAGGGTCTGAATACTGATGTAAATAAATTAAATGTAAATAAGGTATTTCTGTTTTATTATTTTTTGAAATTAGCAAAGAATTCTAAAAACCTGTTTTCGTTTGTGTCATTTTGGGGTTCTGTGTGTACATTGATGACGACATTTTTTTCCCATCCATTTTAGACTACGGCTGTAATGTAACAAGATGTGGAAAAAGTCAAGGAGTCTGAATACTTTCCGAAGGCACTGTGCATGCTAATTGTCACACCATCAGCAAAGATTGCTCAATGAATTGGTTAAATAACAACTAAAAGAGAAGTGGAAGAGGAGAAGTCCGCCTGGGGCCTTGGGCATCTGGAAACTGAATGGACTATAATAGTATTCTGTTTCAAGACCACATCAACAGATAACTCCTGACTAAACCGTCACACACACTCGCATGCAGGCAGACGCATGCACACACACACACCGGATGTCCCTTTTGTTCTCTCTGATAAATGGGAAAAGTTTGGGTCTTTTTTTCACGACATTTAAATATTAATAGATATTAAATATTTCATATTAATAACAGTAAGTGGCTACTCAGGGTAGAAGAAGCAGTGTTTCTTTAGAGAGTGTTGAGATACGCTGCTTCATTCCTCTGCGGAGGTTCACACACTCAGTATCTGTACCGCACAAAACAACTTTCACCTTAAATGGTGTGAAATACTGTACTGGCCATATCATTGCAAACAGTGGTTCCCAAACGTGTTCACTTTGTGAACCTGAAAAATGGAAAATAAAAGTTTGCAGACACCACCAAAAAAATGATGTAGGACATGGGGTGCTTATCTAGGTGAGGTAATACCCTGAATTGAAAAAGTACTGCATGTTAAAAAGTGGACTGCACAAATTTTTTGAAAGACGAAGAACTCAGTATAGCCTCCAATACAAAACAATGTCCCTAGCAACATTCAGAGCCTTAGCTGTAAGAGGGAGAAAGAGAGAGAGAGAGAGCATGTGAGAGCGAGAGAGAGAAAAAGGGAGAGAGAGAGAGAGAAAACAGCAGGTGGTAGTGAAGCCTGGAGGTTTTCTATCAAAGTCCTCTCTCCTTCTTTTCTCTCTTTAAACATCCCTCCATCCTCTCCTCTGCCTCCCCTCTTCACTCCATCACTGTTGGAGAGTGTGTGTATGTGTGTATGTGTGTGTGTGTCCTCGCATTTGTGCTTTTATACGTGTGCAATGGGACTAAGAGGCCTTTTTAATGGTAGGAGTAATGAGAGAAATAAACCACATTTATAATGCCTTAAAGGGGCAATCTACAGTTGCTACATCCATTTTTGTATGATACAGTCCCTACAGAAATGATTCATACCCCTTGACTTATTTCACATTTTGCTGTGAAATACCCCATAATGCACCGTTTCCCAAACTCGGTCCTAGGGACGCCAAGGGGAGCATATTTAGTTTTTTGCCCTAGCACTACGCATCTGATTCAAATGATCAAAGCTTGATCATTAGTTGATTATTTGAATCAGCTGTGTAGTGCTAAAAAATGTTTGTTTACCAGCCCGATGCTCTAGCCGCTAGGCTACCTGCCACTGAGCAAAGACGTTCACATTCTTGTTATGAAGCCATTCCAGCATTGCTTAGGCTGTATGCTTGGGGTCCTTGTTCTGTTGGAACGTACAGTACCAGTCAAAAGTTTGGACACACCTACTCATTCAAGGGTTTTTCTTTATTTGAACTGTTTTCTACATTGTAGAATAATAGTGAAGACATCAAAACTATGAAATAACACATATGGAATCATGTAGTAACCAAAAAAGTGTTAAACAATGTGTAAGGGCTATTTGACCAAGAAGAAGAGTGATGGAGTGCTGCATCAGATGACCTGAGCTCCACAATCACCTGACCTCAACCTAAATGAGATGGTTTGGGATTATTTGGACAACAGAGTGAAGGAAAAGCAACCAACAAGCGCTCAGCATATGTGGGAACTCCTTCAAAACTGTTGGAAAAGCATTTCTCATGAAGCTGGTTGAGAGAATGTCAAGAGTGTGCAAAGCTGTCATCAAGGCAAAGGGTGGCTACTCTGAAAAATCTCAAACATGAAATATATTTTGATTTGTTTAACACTTTTTTGGTCTCTGAATGTCCTTGAGTGACCAAGCCAGACCATGAACTTGAACCTGATCTAACATCTCTGGAGAGACATGAAAATAGATGTACAGCAACGCTCCCCATCCAACCTGACAGAGCTTGAGAGGATCTGCAGAGAAAAATGGGAGAGACTCCCTAAACACAGGTGTGCCAAGCTTGTAGCATCATACCCAAGAAAACTTGAGGCTGTAATCGCTGCCAAAGGTGCTTCAACAAGGTACTGAGTAAAGGGTCTGAATACTAATGGAAATGTCATATTTCATTTGTTTTATATATATTTGCAAAACAATCTAAAAGCCTGTTTTTGCTTCGTGATTATGGGATATTGTGTGTAGATTAATGAGGGGTAAAAAACAATTGAATACATTTTAGAATGGATGTAACGTAACAAAATGTGGAAAAAGTCAAGGGGTCTGAAAACTTTCAGAATGCACTGTTTCAGATAGGAAATACAGTACTACTTCAAATGTACCACTATGCCCTTTACTTATTTTTTATATCATAAATCAGTGAAACTCAAGCTTGCAGGTATGGTACCGTGTGTGTGTGTGTGTGTGTGTGTGTGTGTGTGTGTGTGTGTGTGTGTGTGTGTGTGTGTGTGTGCATGCGTGGATGAGTGTTGTTTTAGTGACAGAGAGATGTAGCACCTTGCTCCCCATTAGCCAGAAAGAAGCAATTAATGTAGATACACAGAGATAAAGGTCACATACACATACACACACACAAATACACACACACACACACACACAAACGCACAAACACACACAAACACACCGCATAAAAGGTCACCCCACGCTGTGTGTGATAGATAGTCAGACAGAAGATGCTGCTTGTTGCCATGGAGCAGTCTTAGACAAATGAGAGTGCTGCAGACACATGAACAGTAGGTGGGACACCAGTTAGAGTAATGAGAGCAACAGTATGATAATGACAGCAGACACTTTTCAAGAACAAGATTACTGGCCGGTCTGACTGTGTGTGTTAGTGTCTCAGTGTGTGTGTGGTGTATGTTCAGTGTATGTTTTACGGTTATGGCCTGTTATTTTATTTTCATGACGGTCTTCATCCATAATCGCCGATTACACGATTACACAGTAATTGTGCCAGCCCCGTGTGTGTGTGTGTGTGTGTGTGTGTGTGTGTGTGTGTGTGTGTGTGTGTGTGTGTGTGTGTGTGTGTGTGTGTGTGTGCGTGTGGCAGACACTTTTCAAATACAAGATCCCTACCCTGATTATACATCTAGGCCACAGTAATTATGCCAGTCGGGTAATCAGATTCTCTCCACAGTCCCTCGCAATCTAGCACCTCGGGTGTGTATGTTTGTGTGTGTGTGTGTGTGTGTGTGTGTGTGATAATGTATCCGTGGCCCTCTGTGGTTCATCAGTGGAGAGCAGGGATGGCTGTGTAACCCCTCTACTGTCCATCACACCTGACTTACAACACAGAGGGAGGGAGAGAAGGGGGAGGGAGAGACAGATACATAATGTGCCCGTGGAGAACATGTAATCATGCACAAACCGAGGCCTTTCCGAGACTTGTCTATAATAATTTTGCACGCCCAATTTTTCAGTTTTTCATTTGTTAAAAAAGTTTGAAATATCCAATAAATGTCGATCCACTTCATGATTGTGTCCCACTTGTTGTTGATTCTTCACAAAAAAATACAGTTTTATATCTTTATGTTTGAAGCCTGAAATGTGGCAAAAGGTCGCAAAGTTCAAGGGGGCCGAATACTTTCGCAAGGCACTGTATGCATATTATTATTGGTATTGGATAGAAAACACTCTGGAGTTTCTAAAACTGTTTGAATGATGTCTGTGAGTATTTCAGACCAGGAAGTGGGATATCTGAGGTTTGTAGTTTTTCAAAGCTTGGCCTACCGAATACACAGTGTCTATGGAGTCAAGTTGCACTTCCTACGGCTTCCACTAGATGTCATCCGTCTTTAGAAACTGGTTTGAGGATTCTACTATAAAGGAGGGGCTCATGAGACCTGTTTGAGTCAGTGGTCTGGCAGAGTGTCTCAGGCTCGTGACGCATGCTCCCGACAGAGTTAGCTCTTGTTCCAGTGCTTTGCTTCAGACATAGGAATTCTCCGGTTGGAACTTTATTGATGATTTATGTTAAAAACATCCTAAAGATTGATTCCATACATCGTTTGACTTGTTTCTACAACCTGTAACGGAACTTTGAGTTTTTGTCTTGACGAAGTGCTCTCGCCTCATGAAGATGGATTACTGGACTGAACACGCTAACAACAAGTGGCTATTTGGACATAAATTATGGACTTTATGGAACTTTATGGAACATAGTCATTTATTGTCGAACTGGGATTCCTGGGAGTGCCTTCTGATGAAGATCATCAAAGGTATGTGAATATTTATAGTGTTATTTCTAACTTCTGTTGACTCCAAAATGGCGGATATTTCTCTGGCCGTTCTTAGATTATGCTTTTTCCGTAAAGTTTTTTTGAAATCTGACACAGCGGTTGCATTAAGGAGAAGTCTATCTTTAAGTATGTGAATAACAGTTGTATCTTTTATCAATGTTTATTATGAGTATTTCTGCAAAATCAACGGATGTTTTGGAATCAAAACATTACTGCACGTAACGCGCCAATGTAAACTGAGATTTTGGGATATAAATATGCACATTATCGAACAAAACATACATGTATTGTGTAACATGATGTCCTATGGGTGTCATCTGATGAAGATCATCAAAGGTTAGTGATTCATTTTATCTATATTTCTGCTTTTTGTGACTCCTATCTTTGGCTAGAAAATGGCTGTGTGTTTTTTTTACTTGGCTATGACCTAACATAATCATATGTTGTGCTTTCGCTGTAAAGCATTTTTTAAATCGGACACGGTGGGTAGATTAACAAGATGTTTATCCTTCATTTGCTGTATTGGACTTGTTATTGTGTGAAAGTTACATATTTCTAAAAATATTTTGGAATTTCGCGCACTGCCTTTTCAGCGGAATAATGTCGAGGGGTTCCGCTAGCGGAACGCCTGCGCTAGAAAGATTAACTTCTTGTGAATCCAACCACGGTGTCAGATTTCAAAAATGCTTTACGCGAAAGCATACCTTACGATTATTTGAGAACATACCCCAGCAGACAAATCATTACAAACAGTAACCAGCCAAGTAGAAGAGTTACACAAGTCAGAAATAGAGATAAAATTATTCACTTACCTTTGATGATCTTCATATGATTGCACTCAGAAGACATTCATTTATTCAATAAATGTTCCTTTTGTTCGATAAAGCCTCTCTTTATATCTGAAAACCTCAGTTTTGTTCACGCGTTTTCTTCTGTAATCCACATGCTCAAATGCAGTCACAACAGGCAGACAAAAAAATCTAAATTGTATCCGTAAAGTTCATAGAAACATGTCAAACGATGTTTATATTCAAACCTCAGGTTGTTTTTAGCCTAAATAATCGATCATATTTCAACCCGGACAATAACGTCTTCAATATAAAAGGTAAACAAGAAAGGTTCTCTCTCGGTCACGCGCATGAAAAAGCTCTGTGACACGGCAGGGTCCACTCATTCAGACTGCTCTTACTCCCTCATTTTTCAGAATACAAGCCTGAAACCATTTCTAAAGACTGTTGACATCTAGTGGAAGGCATAGGAACAGCAATTTGAGTCCTAAGTCAATGGATACTGTAATGGTATTGAATAGAAAACTACAACAACAAAAATAATCCAACTTCCTGAATGGATTTTTATCAGGTTTTCACCTGCCAAATCAGTTCTGTTACGCTCACAGACATTATTTTAACAGTTTTGGAAACGTGAGTGTTTTCTATCCAAATATACTAATTATATGCAAATCCTATCTTCTGGGCCTGAATAGAAGGCAGTTTAATTTGGGAACGCTTTTCATCCAACATTCCAAATGCTTCCCCCTACCCTAGAGAAGTTAAACACCTACATGTTTGTCATTTACCAGACACTTTTATCCAGAGCAATATACAGTTACTGCATTCGTTTTCAGATAGCTAGGTGGGACAACCACATATCACAGTCATAGTAAGTGCATCGTTATTCAATAAAGTAGCTATCAGCAAATTCAGAGCAAGTAAGGGGGGGGGGGGGGAAGTCAAGTGGGAGTGTTGTTTACTCCCAAAACCTAGACTAAAGCTATGCTGCTCCACTGAAAGAGTTTTGTCTAGGCTTAATCTGTGTCTGGGAAACCGGCCTCGAAACTAGAAAAGTGGTCCGATGCTAAAGTACTGCATAAGAGCAGCTAGTCAGTACCACTAATGTGGACAGCAAAGGAATCGGCGTCCCCAAGTTCAGCACCACAATAATAGCGACAGCCAAACTGCAGCCAGGAGAATCCTAACCAGGAGGGCATAAGTCAATAAACACAGAAGTGACTGTTGGATCAATTACTTAGGTACCAGTTGGGCGAAAGCAGATTCAAATAGTTGTATTTAAAAAATAAATCACGAAAACAAAACATCACTTCTTTCTCTACTGCTGTTAAAGTGGCTGTCCTTGTGTGAAGCAGCATATCTGTTTGTGTGTGTGCGTGCGTGCGTGTGCGTGTGCGTGCGCGTGTGTGTGTGGGTTCCTGCATGCTTCCAAGCAATTGTGCGTGTGGGACTAGCACTTCAGGTCATGAGAGCTGTGTACACACATTTCTATGAATTTTTGAGCCTAAGGATTTAGCCAGCAGGTGTATCTCTGTATCTCTCCAGATAAAAAGTTGACTCTACAGCTGTTTCAGTAGCTGGCTTAGTGACAGATGCATCTCTCTCCCTCTGTGTGTGTAGTTGCATGCCTGCGTGGCTGTTTAAGTAAGTCTGTGAGAGCACTGCACATGTTTAAGCTGGTATCAGACCAACTCGTGGGATCAAATGCAACACGACAGAGAAACCAAACGCAAAAAGGCACATCATACCCGTTTTCATGATTTGTGGTGATCACAGAATGTTTTTGGACTCATTCAGCAGTTTTGACCTGATTGAGTAGAATACTATTGGAAATTAATGTTGAAAGTTCCATTTATAATTCTAAAACATTAACTGAACATTATGCTGTTGCTGCCTTTCTAGGAGTTTTTCCTAGTCACCGTGCTTCTACTAGAGGTCGACCGATTAAGTTTTCATAACAATCGGAAATCGGTATTTTTGGGCGCCAATTTGTCGATTTAAAAAATAAATTTAAAATACTTTTATTTAACTAGGCAAGTCAGTTAAGAACACATTCTTATTTTCAATGGCGGCCTAGGAACGGTGGGTTAACTGCCTTGTTCAGGGGCAGAAAGACAGATTTTTAACTTGTCAGCTCGGGGGATCCAATCTTGCAACCTTACAGTTAACTAGTCCAACGCAATAACGACCTGCCTCTCTCTCGTTGCACTCCACAAGGAGTCTGCCTGTTAGGTGAATGCATTAAGCCAAGGTAAGTTGCTAGCTAGCATTAAACTTATCTTATAAAAAACGATCATAATCACTAGTTAACTACACATGGTTGATGAGGCTAAATTGATTTTATTGATGTATTAAATTAAGTTAAAATAAGTGTTAATTCAAGTATTGTTGTAATTGTCATTATTAGAAATTTACAAAATTGGCTGATTAATCGGTATCAGCTTTTTTGGTCCTCCAATAATCGGTATCGGCGTTGAAAAATCATATTCGGTCGACCTCTAGCTTCTACACCTGCATTGCTTGCTGTTTGGGGTTTTAGGCTGGGTTTCTGTACAGCACTTTGAGATATCAGCTGATGTAAGAAGGGCTATATAAATACATTTGATTTGATTTGCTTCATATTGTCAAGACCTTATGATAAATTGCCCAAATCAATAATCAATATGCAGAAACAGTTTGTGATATATTGAAAACAGAAACACGAAATGTAGCCTGCTATCTACACATACATGTGCCACAATAGCTATCGGATTTGTAGTTGTATTGCAGGCTATTTTTGTTAAATGAGCACCTTATGCCGTCCCTTCGGTAAGTATTCAGACGCCTGGACTTTTTACACATTTTGTTACATTACAGCATTATTCTTAAATGGATTAGATAAAAACAATTCCTAATCTACACACAATACTCCATAATGACAAGGCAAAAACAGTTTTTTTATATATTTTGCAAATGTATTGAAAATAAAAAATAGAAATACCTTCTTTACATAAATATTCAGACCCTTTGCTATGAGACTCGAAATTGAGCTCAGGTGCATCCTGTTTCCATTGATAATCCTTGAGATGTTTCTACAACTAGATTGGAGTCCACCTGTGGTAAATTCAATTGATTGGACATGATTTGGAAAGGCACACACCTGTCTATATAAGGTCCCACAGTTGACAGTGCATGTCAGAGCAAAAACCAAGCCATGAGGTCGGAGAAATTGTCCGTAGAATTAGAAACAAGGTTGTGTCGAGGCATAGATCTGGGTAAGGGTACAAAAAAATTGTGCAGCATTGAAGGTCCCCAAGAACACAGTTGCCCGGCCAAACTGAGCAATAGGGGGAGAAGGGCCTTGGTCAGGGAAGTGACCACGAACCCAATGTTCACTCTGACAGAGCTCTAAAGTTCCTCTTTGGAAATGGGAGAACCTTCCAGAAGGACAACCATCTCTGCAGCACTCCACCAATCAGGCCTTTATGGTAGAGTGGCCAGACGGAAGCCACTCTTCAGTGAAAGGCATATGACATCCCGCTTGGAGATTGCCAAAAGGCACTTAAAGACTCTCAGACAATGAGAAACAAGATTCTGTGGTCTGATAAAACAAAGATTGAACTCTTTGGCCTGAATGCCAAGCATCACGTCAGGAGGAAACCTGTGACCATCCCTACGGTGAAGCATGGTGGTGGCAGCATCATACTGTGGAGATGTTTTTCAGCGGCAGGGACTGGGAGACTAGTCAGGATTGAGGGAAAGATGAACGGAGCAAAGTACAGAGAGATCCTTGATGAAAACCTGCTCCAGAGCGCTCAGGACCTCAGACTGGAGTGAAGGTACACCTTCCAACAGGACAACGACCCTAAGCATACAGCCAAGACAACATAGGAGTGGCTTCAGGACAAGTCTCTGAATATCCTGGACTTGAACCCGATCGAACATCTCTGGAGAGACCTGAAAATAGCTGTGAAGTGACGATCCCAATCCAACCTGACAGAGCTTGAGAGGATCTGCAGAGAAGCATGGGAGAAACTCCCCAGATACAGGTGTGCCAAGCTTGTAGCGTCATACCCAAGACTCGATGCTGTAACCGATGACAAAGGTGCTTCAAGTACTGAGTAAAGGGTCTAAATATTTTTGTAAATGTGATATTTCAGTTTTTATTTAGAATAAATTAGCAAAAATGTCAGAACCTGCTTTTGCTTTGTCATTATGAGGTATTGTGTGTAGATTGCTGAGGGGGAAAAACAATTTAATATATTTTAGAATAAGGCTGTAACCTAACAAAATGTGTGGGAAAAAATCAAGAGGTCTGAATGCTTTCCAAAGGCACTGTAAACTGCATAAGCATATGCAATTAATCACTCATCTATTTGTGGTGAATCTAGTTTTGTGCCCTGTTGAAACGAACACAACTCAAAAACCACACGGAATCTGGACATCACTGGTTCGATTGTCGATTAAACTTAACTCCACGATTTACGATGGAGTTGAGCATAGTCGGCTTCTGGTTAGAGGACAACCTGCATGCAGAACAGCCACCAACATTTTGGAGTGTTGGATTTTGATTGGAGGACAACCTGCATGCAGAACAGCCACCAACATTTTGGAGTGTTGGATTTTGATTGGAGGTTGCCAAAATGGAAAGGGAAATGCAAAATGTCATATTGTTCTGAAATGTTGTATTTTTTGCAGTTCCACCTGCAACTGGAAACAGGGGTGTATAAGACACCGGGGGAAAGTATATATATCGACAACGAAAAAAGTATATCAACGGCTATCACATGCTAGTTTGCCATTCCGATGGACGTTTAGATCAACTCATTGTGACTTTGCAGCTGCCCTTTCAATTTGCCCTACTAATAGGTGGGTAAACCCTATCGCACAGTAAAAAGATGGGTAGGCTTGGCTACATGAGTTTAGAAGTGCACATGTATCCCTATATATATCACGGATTTCAACCACACAAAATCTGACACAAGATCACTGGGCAACTTCATTCCACCCAGAGAGCAACAGCTCAGCGTCAAGTCAAATTGGAGAGTCCATCATCACAATCTCGGTTCTAGATCGGGTGCCAAACTAACTCACCGTGTGAGATAGACCTATATAAAACCGCATCACTCATATCTCCAAACATAGGCCCGTGTTGTGATACATGTAATGAATCAAATCCTACTGGTGTCGGTGACATTGATTTCAACTGAAAATAGTCTGCTGCTCGTCAAACAGACACCTGCTGTATGACTAACGGACTGAACCAAGACCGTCAACACTGTCATAGCCTATGGTGATTTACGGTATTATCATGACCAACAAGCTCACCGATCCAACGTTGTACAAATTCAACAATTCCTAAACCGTAAACCAATCCAACCAACCACTTACAAATAACTGTTAACATGATGCTAAACATTACGTAGCCCACTACCTCAGACCCATGGCTGTATATTCTAGTTGATACTATAGGCGAATTAATCAATTGGACTACCATCTGAAACTTTCACTCTCACTCACCTTCTTCCTCCGGTAACGTTAACTTGCCTCCTCGCAATCTACAGCACCGGTCCCGGACGCGTATCATCCGCCGGGCAGTCTACTCAATTGTGTTCGCTAAATCATCCGTCCAATTTGAATAAACAGTCCTCCCGTTGTCCTGTCAATGTGCTCTCGCCGTTGCTGTGGGTAGCCTATATTTTCTCTGGTTCCATGCGCTCTGGCTGTCGTTCAGTTGTGCGGTTTGATGTTATTCTCCTTTCAAGCGTGCTCTTTCGCTCAGTAGGGAACAGGCAAAACGCTCTGTTGATATCATTCACCGGGTAACGGGAACAGGAGAGTGAGTGGGAGCTCGAGCTAATAGGCTACAGTACAGTGCACCCACACGCGCAGGTATCATCTTACATAAAGTGCTACTCTGAGAGAGAGAGAGAGAGAGAGAGAGAGAGAGAGAGAAAGAGAAAGAGAAAAAGAGAAAAAGAGAGAAAGAGAGAGAAAGAGAGAGAGAGAGAGAAAGAAAGAGAGAAAGAAAGAGAGAGAGAAAGAGAGAGAGAGAAAAAGAGAAGAAAAAAAACGATGAAGTGTCACGCCATAGAATGCGCAATGGCAAGCTCTGACACCCCAAGAGTAAAAATGTTTCTACTTATCTAACTACCTACCTATTTGTCAACCTGCATAAAGCTTCAATAAACGTTGGTCATAAATAATGAATTACATTGATAAAAAGCTGCCTATTAATGTTTATGCTGTTAATGTGAGCTCTGTGTCTGTCAAACTTGTTTCAATTTGTCCATGCTCAGGGCACCTTGAGACAGAGCGAGAGAGAGAAACAATGGGGCAGAGAAAGAGCGGGAGTGAAAGAGAGAAAGAGAGAGGGTGGGGGGCTGGATTGGGTGAATTCTAAAATATAATTTCTAAGCAATTTACATGTGCAATGCCTAATATGTATCTTCATTGTATTATCATCCAAATGTAGGCGTATAGGTACATGCAGTGATGATTTTCTAATTTAGAAATCTTGGTTAAAAAAAAAATGCTGATCCCAGTGACTCTGAATCACAATCAAATATAAGAAACTTTAATCACAAATAAATAATAAATACCTATAGGAGAGGGGTTGGGCTGACTGACAAATGGTTTTTCACTGCCAGCGAATGTTGAATATGACGGGCTCCAGGGTGGCGCAGCGGTCTAAAGCACTGCATCTCAGTGCTAGAGGTGTCATTACAGACACTCTGGTTCGAATCCAGGTTGTATCACAACTGGCTGTGATAGGGAGTCCCATAGGGCAGTGCACAACGGGCCCAGCAATGTCGAGGATTGGTTGGTGTAGGCCATCATTGTAAATAAGAATTTGTTCTTAACTGACTTGCCTAGTTATTAAACATATATACCTCCCCTGTCATTTCTACTAAATGTAGTGATAGATTGCCATGCTGTTTCTATAATTTCTCCATACTGTCTTTTCAAACAGTATAGATGTGTATTCTGCTTTGACCCTTACCCTTCTAAGAGGAACACAGTGACAGCAACCTTCTGAGAGGAACCCAAACCCTTACCCTTCTAAGAGGAATGCAGTGACAGCAACCTTCTGAGAGGAACCCAAACCCTTACCCTTTTAAGAGGAACGCAGTGACAGCAACCTTCTGAGAGGAACCCAAACCCTTACCCTTCTAAGAGGAACGCAGTGACAGCAACCTTCTGAGAGGAACCCAAACCCTTACCCTTCTAAGAGGAACGCAGGGACAGCAACCTTCTAACCCAAACCCTTACCCTTCTAAGAGGAACGCAGGGACAGCAACCTTCTAACCCAAACCCTTACCCTTCTAAGAGGAACGCAGTGACAGCAACCTTCTGAGAGGAACCCAAACCCTTACCCTTCTAAGAGGAACGCAGTGACAGCAACCTTCTAACCCAAACCCTTACCCTTCTAAGAGGAACGCAGTGACAGCAACCTTCTAACCCAAACCCTTACCCTTCTAAGAGGAACGCAGTGACAGCAACCTTCTAACCCAAACCCTTACCCTTCTAAGAGGAACGCAGTGACAGCAACCTTCTAACCCAAACCCTTACCCTTCTAAGAGGAACGCAGTGACAGCAACCTTCTGAGAGGAACCCAAACACTTCAAAACATAGACAATGAATGTAAAATAACACACGAACAAGAACACACTAGCAAGGACGGACACATAATCACACACAGACGCAGAGAAGCACACACACACTTGACAATGACAATGACAATGAACAGAGATGAGATAGAGGACAATTTATCAAACCACCAGCCAAGGCAGACTGGACGTCTGGAGCCAATACTGGTCTGGAGAAAGAGAGGAAGAGGGAGCAAAAAAGGGGGAGAGAGAGAGAGAGGGAAAAGTTATAGAGAGAAAGAGAGAGAGCGAGAGTAGGGGGAGGGAGAGAGGGAGGAAAGGAGGGAGAGAGAGAGGGGGAAAGGGATAGAGAGGAGAGAGAGAGAGCTTGAGAGATGGAGAGAGAAAGTCACGGTGCTACACTAAGTGTCATCCATGCAGAAAACAGACAAGCTTAAGGGGCTTGGCTGCTGTGTGTGAGTGGTGAGTGTGTGTGTATGTGTGTGTGTATGCGTGCGTTTGGTTTAACTATCCTTGTGGGGACCAGAAGTCCTCACAAACATAGTATAACAAGGAAAAGTGGGGACATTTCACCAGTCAGCTCAAGGAAAAATACTATTTTAGGCTTAGATGTTAGGTTTAGGGAAAGGCTTAGAATTAGGATTAGGGGTTAGGTTTAGGTACAGGAGTTAAGGGTTAGGGTTAAGTGGGGGTTGATACATTGATACATACAGTAACACGAAAGCTGATACAACAGAGCACAGGTCCCCACAAGACCAACGGACATGGAACAATAATCAACAAGGACAATGGGGAACAGAGGCCACATATATACACATGCTAATCAGGGGGAATGGTGTGTGTAATGAGATTAGACAGTCCGGGGTTGGTGGTGATGATCCAGTTCAGTGATGCCTAGAAGGCCGGTGACTAGACCTCCGGAGCTGGTGCACGGAATGAGTAGCAGTACCGGGGGAATCCGTGAGAGAGAGAGAGAGAGAGAGAGAGAGAGAGAGAGAGAGAGAGAGAGAGAGAGAGGGTAAGTGAGTGAGTGAGTGAGTGAGAGAGAGAGAGAGATTTAAGGAGATAGTTAAATTAGCTGTTTCCTATCAAACACAGATCGATGTTCATTTCCAGAGCTTTACAATGTTTACAAGTCACAATCAATGCACTTTTGTCTGGAAGGAGGCCAGGGGGAGGAGAGAGCGTGTTTCAGTGTGTAAGTGGGTCAGTGAGTGAACAGAGACCTTTTGAAGGATAAAATATCACTTGACCTTGTCTCTATATAGCTGACCTGAACAACATTGATCTGTTTTAGCGTGTTGTATAAACGTATCGCGGTTCTGAGATGAGAGACAGAGAGGCTGTGTCTTGCATACTACTTTTTAAGAAGACATACAGTGGCTTGTGATAGTATTCACCCTCCTTGGCATTTTTCCTATTTTGTTGCCTTACAAATAAAAATAAACTGAACTTGAGCGTGCATAACTATTCACCCCCCAAAGAAAATACTTTGTACAGCCACCTTTTGCTGCAATTACAGCTGCAAGTCTCTTGGGTACGTCTCTATAATAGTCCAATCTCCGCTGTGGAGCTTGGCAGATCCTTCAGGGTTCTCTTTGGTCTCTTTGTTGCCTCTCTGATTAATGCCCTACTTGCCTGGGCCGTGAGTTTTTGTGGGCAGCTCTCTCTTGGCAGGTTTGTTGTGGTGCCACATTTTTTAATAATGGATTTAATGGTGCTCCGTGGGATGTTCAAAGTTCCTGATCTTTTTTTATAATCCAACCCTGATCTGTACTTCTCCACAACTTTGTCCCTGACCTGTTTGCAGACCTCCTTGCCGGTTGCTTGGTGGTGCCGCTTGCTTGGTGGTGTTACAGACTCTGGGGCCTTTCAGAACAGGTGTATATATAGTGAGATCATGTGACAGATCATGTGACACTTAGATTGCACACAGATAGACTTTATTTAACTAATTATGTGACATCTGAAGGTAATTGGTTGCACCAGATCTTATTTAGGGGCTTCATAGCAAAGGGGGTGAATACATTTGCAGGCACCACTTTTCAGTTTTACAGTTTTTTCATTTCACCAATTTGGACTATTCTGTGTATGTCCATTACATGAAATCCAAATAAAAATCTATTTAAATTACAGGTTGTAACGCAACAAAATAGGAAAAACGGCACTGTACTGTGTACTAATCGTGCAGCATACTATTTAGAACATACTATTAAGTAGAAATGTTGCGCACCTGCATAAGGTAAGTCTGAATACCAACTACTGAGAAGTGCATTGCAAAGGCATAGATTTACTATGTCTGAATTGGACCCTTAAAGCTAAATTTAAAACATAATATGTTTGTATACCGAAAAAGCTTACTATTTATAACGCAAGGTCAGGTTTTCGGACACTACCAGAGAGAGGGGGAAAAAAAGAGAAAGAAAAGAGGGTGAGAGAGAGAAAGAAAAAAGGGTGAGAGAGAGAAAGAAAAGAGGGTGAGGGAGAGAAAGAAAAGAGGGTGAGAGAGAGAAAGAAAAGAGGGTGAGAGAGTGAGAGACCAAGAGAGAGAGAGAGAGAGAGAGGGATGGGGTAGGGAGAGAGAGAGGGGGGGGGCAAGATGGGGTACTAAGAGACACAGAGTGAGAAAGAGACAAACAGAGAGTAGCCAAGCATCATAGAGGGAGAGATCCTGAAATGGATTTATATCCAGTATCAAGTGCACCTTCTCACCAAAGGAGAGGTCTAATGTTAGGTCTGTGTTTGTGCGTGTGTGTGTGTTCGTCCATGTCCTGTTTTTATGAGCAGTGTTTATTGAGAACAGGTGAAGCTAATCCAGAGATACATATATGATTTCTGTAGCATCAGCACATATCTGTGTGTGAGTGAGTGAGTGAGTGAGTGAGTGTGTGTGTGTGTGAGAGAGAGAGGTGGCACCCCAGTTTCAAAAGTGGTGTGGCAAACTCCGTACGTGTCTTTTCTTGGGCCTGGAGTTCGTCGGGTAAAACTGTGGGTACTATTCGTAGGCTATGACATGGTCCAACGTTAACTTTTTTCCTCACAAACAGAATTTCTACTTGCCCGGACATGGTGTAGTATACTGAGATCATGTGACAGATCATGCGACATTTAGATTGCACACAGGTGGACTTTATTTAACTAATTATGTGACTGCTGAAGGTAATTGGTTGCACCAGATCTTATTTAGGGGCTGCATAGCAAAGGGGGTGAATACATTTGCAGGCACCACTTTTCAGGTTTTTATTTTTTAGAGTTTTTTGAAACAAGTCATTTTTTTCATTTCACTTCACCAATTTGGACTATTTTGTGTATGTCCATTACATGAAATCCAAATTAAAAATCCATTTAAATTACAGGTTGTAATGCAACAAAATAGGAAAAACGGCAAGGTGCAAGAATACTTTTGCAAGGCATTGTATGTGTGTACGTGTGTGTGTGTGTGTGTGTGTGTGTGTGTGTGTGTGTGTGTGTGGGGGGGGGGCGCAGCAACTGTTGTAATTTACAGCTCTTCATTTATAGTGACCAGTTAACTCCGAGGGAGGAGAGAAGAGACTAAATCACACTTTCATGTGGCGCCATCATTTGGTGCATCTCAAATGGCAACCTATTCCCTGTGTAGTCCATTACTTTTAACCAGAGACCTATGGGGAATAGAGAATTAGGGTGTAGGGAATAAAGGGGTGCCATTCGAGATGGAAAAAAAAAAGTGCCACTTACCAGACTGTTGATCAGAAATACAGAGGCTGTGGGAAGAGACCAGCGCCATCTCAACTGTGACTATTTGTCTATGAAACCAGAGAGAGGGGGACAGCATAAAGACCTCTGCGGACATGTTTACTTCATTTTAAAGGTGCTTTTAGTAACTTCCATTTTGTCTCCAGAATTTTGAGGCGTTAACACATTCAGCCAAGAGGCAGAAATAAAACTAAGAAACGTATCACATGGTTTCATTTAGAGGGGGACAGATTAGGATTTTTCAATACCGATAGCGATTATTGGAGGACCAGATAAAGCCGATACCGATTACTCGGCTGAGTGTGTGTGTATATATATATACAGTGCCTTGCGAAAGTATTCGGCCCCCTTGAACTTTGCGACCTTTTGCCACATTTCAGGCTTCAAACATAAAGATATAAAACTGTATTTTTTTGTGAAGAATCAACAACAAGTGGGACACAATCATGAAGTGGAACGACATTTATTGGATATTTCAAACTTTTTTAACAAATCAAAAATCATTCAGCCCCTTTACTTTCAGTGCAGCAAACTCTCTCCAGAAATTCAGTGAGGATCTCTGAATGATCCAATGTTGACCTAAATGACTAATGATGATAAATACAATCCACCTGTGTGTAATCAAGTCTCCGTATAAATGCACCTGCACTGTGATAGTCTCAGAGGTCCGTTAAAAGCACAGAGAGCATCATGAAGAACAAGGAACACACCAGGCAGGTCCGAGATACTGTTGTGAAGAAGTTTAAAGTCGGATTTGGATACAAAAAGATTTCCCAAGCTTTAAACATCCCAAGGAGCACTGTGCAAGCGATAATATTGAAATGGAAGGAGTATTAGACCACTGCAAATCTACCAAGACCTGGCCGTCCCTCTAAACTTTCAGCTCATACAAGGAGAAGACTGATCAGAGATGCAGCCAAGAGGCCCATGATCACTCTGGATGAACTGCAGAGATCTACAGCTGAGGTGGGAGACTCTGTCGTATATTGCACAAATCTGGCCTTTATGGACGAGTGGCAAGAAGAAAGCCATTTCTTAAAGATATCCATAAAAAGTGTTGTTTAAAGTTTGCCACAAGCCACCTGGGAGACACACCAAACATGTGGAAGAAGGTGCTCTGGTCAGATGAAACCAAAATTGAACTTTTTGGCAACAATGCAAAACGTTATGTTTGGCGTAAAAGCAACACAGCGCATCACCCTGAACACACCATCCCCACTGTCAAACATGGTGGTGGCAGCATCATGGTTTGGGCCTGCTTTTCTTCAGCAGGGACAGGGAAGATGGTTAAAATTGATGGGAAAATGGATGGAGCCAAATACAGGACCATTCTGGAAGAAAACCTGATGGAGTCTGCAAAAGACCTAAGACTGGGACGGAGATTTGTCTTCCAACAAGATAATGATCCAAAACATAAAGCAAAATCTACAATGGAATGGTTCAAAAATAAACATATCCAGGTGTTAGAATGGCCAAGTCAAAGTCCAGACCTGAATCCAATCGAGAATCTGTGGAGAGAACTGAAAACTGCTGTTCACAAATGCTCTCCATCCAACCTCACTGAGCTCGAGCTGTTTTGCAAGGAGGAATGGGAAAAAATGTCAGTCTCTCGATGTGCAAAACTGATAGAGACATACCCCAAGCGACTTACAGCTGTAATCGCAGCAAAAGGTGGCGCTACAACGTATTAACTTAAGGGGGCTGAATGATTTTGCACGCCCAATTTTTCAGTTTTTGATTGTTAAAAAAGTTTGAAATATCGCAAAGTTCAAGGGGGCCGAATACTTTCGCAAGGCACTGTATGTATAGTTGTAATAATGACAATTACAACAATACTGAATGAACACTTTTATTTTAACTGAATATAATACATAAATAAAATCAATTTAGTCTCAAATAAATAATGAAAAGATTTCAATTAGGTTTAAATAATGCAAAAACAGTGTTGGAGAAGAAAGTATAAGTACAATATGAGCCATGCAAAAAAGCTAAAGTTTAAGTTCCTTGCTCAGAACATATGAAAGCTGGTAGTTCCTTTAACATGAGTCTTCGATATTCCCAGTTAAGAAGTTTTAGGTTATAGTCATTATTGGAATTATAATACTATTTCTCTCTCTACCATTTGTATTTCATATACCTTTGACTATTGGATGTTCTTTGTAGGCATAATCTCGGGAGTTGATAGGCTTGAAGTCATAAACAGCGCAATGCGTGAAGCACAGCGAAGAGCTGCTGGCAAACGCAGGAAAGTGCTTTTTGAATGAATGCTTATGAGCCTGCTGCTGCCTACCACCGCTCAGTCAGACTGCTCTATCAATTATCAAATCATAGACTTAATTATAATATAATAAACACACAGAATACGGGACCGTTCCGTATTTTATCGAACGGGCGGCAACCCTAAGTCTAAATATTGCTGTTACATTGCACAACATTCAAAGGTATGTCATAATTATGTAAAATTCTGGCAAATTAATTACGGTCTTTGTTAGGAAGAAATGGTCTTCACATAGTTCGCAACGAGCCAGGCGGCCCAAACTGCTGCATATACCCTGACTCTGCTTGCACAGAACTCAAGAGTAGTGACATAATTTCCCTAGTTAAAATAAATTAATGTTAGCAGGCAATATTAATTAAATATGCAGGTTTTAAATGTACCTGAGTATTGATTTTAAAGAAAGGCATTGATGTTTATGGTTAGGTACATTGGTGCATTGGCGCTTGTTAAATCATCACCCGTTTGGTGAATTAGGCTGTGATTCGATGATAAATTAACAGGCACCACATTGATTATATGCAACGCAGGACAAGCTAGATAAACTAGTAATATCATCAATCATGTGCAGTTAACTAGTGATTATGTTAAGATTGATTGTTTTTTATAAGATAAGCTTAATGCTAACTAGCAACTTACCTTGGCTCCTTGCTGCACTCGCATAACAGGTGGTCAGCCTGCCACGCTGTCTCCTCGGAGTGCAATGTAAACAGCCATAATCGGCGTCCAAAAATGTTGATTACCGATTGTTTTGGAAACTTGAAATCGGCCCTAATTATTCGGCCATGCCGATTAATCTGTCGATCTCTTGTTGCATTTGTCAACAACCAGACCCTCAGCACTTTAATTTTGCAATAAAATGTACAGCCTGAGCATCCACCCTGAAAGTAAAATATAACCCGTTAAAATTAATACATCTGTCATTTCATTAAATGCTATTTGATATATTTTGTAACTGATATGGTGTACTGCCAATGTCCAACCAAGTCTCTCTTTAAATTAATATGCATTATGTACAAGAAAGTTCAAATTACATACTGTGAATAGTTCCAACCCTATATCAGCCACCTAGTACTGTGCTAGCACGTTTCATTTGAGACAGTATGTGACCCCTGACGTCTTTTTTTAGCAACTGATTGTAAAGTTGAGTTACAGCAGTACAGTTTGAGAAGTCAGGCAGAGTTAAGTCTGTCCAGGTTTGTGCCACGATCTACAGTAGCATTAAACATGATCAGTGTTGGGGAGTAGAGAACTACATTTACAGTGCATTCGGAAAGTATCCATGCCCCAACCTCATTCTAAAATGGATTAAATTGTTTTTTTTCCTCATCAATCTACACACAATACCCCATAATGACAAAGCAAAAACAGGTTTTTAGACATTTTTGCAAATGCATTTAAAAAAAATGAAATATCACATTTACATAAGTATTCAGACCCTTTAACCAGTACCTTGTTGAAGCACCTTTGGCAGCAATTACAGCCTCGAGTCTTTTTGGGTATGACTCAACAAGCTTGGCACACCTGCATTTGGGCAGTTTCTCTCATTATTCTCTGCAGATCCTCTCAAGCTCTGTCAGGTTGGATGGAGAGTGTCGCTGCACAGCTATTTTCAGGTCTCTCCAGAGATGTTTGATCAGGTTCAAGTTCGGGCTCTGGTTGTGCCACTCAAAGACATTCAGAGACTTGTCTCGAAGTCACCCCTACATTGTCTTGGCTGTGTGATTAGGGTCATTGTCCTGTTGGAAGGTGAACCTTCACCCCAGTCTGAGGTCCTGAGCGCTCTGGAGTTGGTTTTCATGAAGGATCCCTCTGTACTTTGCTCCATTGCTATTGTCCTCTATCCTGAATAGTGTCCCAGTCCCTGCCGCTGAAAAACATCCCCACAGCATGATGCTGCCACTACAATGCTTCACCGTAGGGATGCTGCCAGGTTTCCTCCAGAGGTGACGCTTGGCATTCAGGCCAAATAGTTCAATCTTTGTTTGATCAGACCAGAGAATCTTGTTTCTCATGGTCTGAGAGTATTTTAGGTGCCTTTTGGCAAACTAAAAACGGGCTGTCATGTGCCTTTTAATGAGGAGTGGCTTTATGGCCACTCTACCAATAAAGGCCTGATTGGTAGAGTGCTACAGAGATGGTTGTCCTTCTGGAAGGTTTTCCCCATCTTAAACTGGTCTAATAAAACTACACATTTGTAATAGTGAGTGAGCGTGGGCTATTGTGTGTAGATTGATGAGGATTTTTATTTATTTAATTCATTTTAGCCACATAGGACCACATACTGTCATGATAATATAATAACACATCCCACTGAACAAAAACTGGTTGAATAAACAATGTTTCCATGTCATTTCAACCAACAACAAAAACAATGTGATGACATTGAATCAATGTGGAAAACTGTTTGGATTTGCAAAAAGTCACTCCCAAGTCATTTTTGTATTTTCTTCACCCAACTTGCAACCTAAATACAATTACACAGTGGCTTTTTTTGTTGATTTCACGTTGAATTCATGTTAGCTAACAACTCAACCAAATGTAAATCAAAACTAGACATTGAACTGACGTCTGTGCCCAGTGGGCTGCCTCTGAGCAGACACTCTTTATTAAAGTGGCTTATATGACAGTGAGTGCATATCCTACATTTCTATGTCTGTGTTCCTTATAGGATCTGCCCCCATAATGCTGCTGCCCCCATGTTCTTACAAACTGATCCACACAAGACCACATGATACTGTTGTGGTAATAATAAATTCCTCTTAGCATACACCCTTTCTACTCCAAAATGAATTAAAATTAAAATTAAAAAAACATATGAAGAAATGTGACTTATAGATATGTCATTCTTCAATGAAAGCAAGTCTAAGAAGCGGTAGATCTGTTCTGTCTGTTATTTCTATGCTTTCCATTTTTTAAGTCGATTTTTTGCATAATTTACTTTCGGTTTTGTACACGAGCTTCAAACGTCTGAATATACAGCGAGGAGAACAAGTATTTGATACACTGCCGATTTCACAGGTTTTCCTACTTACAAAGCATGTAGAGGTCTGTAATCCAGAAAATCATATTGTATGATTTTTAAGTAATTCATTTGCATTTTATTGCATGACATAAGTATTTGATACATCAGAAATAGCAGAACTTAATATTTGGTACAGAAACATTTGTCAATTACAGAGATCATACATTTCCTGTAGTTCTTGACCAGGTTTGCACACACTGCAGCAGGGAGTTTGGCCCACTCCTCCATACAGACCTTCTCCAGATCCTTCAGGTTTCGGGGCTGTCGCTGGACAATACGGACTTTCAGCTCCCTCCAAAGATGTTCTATTGGGTTCAGGTCTGGAGACTGGCTAGGCCACTCCAGGACCTTGAAATGCTTCTTAAGGAGCCACTCCTTAGTTGCCCTGGCTGTGTGTTTTGGGTCGTTGTCATGCTGGAAGACCCAGCCACGACCCATCTTCAATGCTCTTACTGAGGGAAGGTGGTTGATGGCCAAGACCTTGCGTGCGCTGCAGGATTTTAATCCATGACGGCGTAGTGTGTTACTAATGGTTTTCTTTGAGACTGTGGTCCCAGCTCTCTTCAGGTCATTGACCAGGTCCTGCCGTGTAGTTCTGGGCTGATCCCTCACCTTCCTCATGATCATTGATGCCCCACGAGGTGAGATCTTGCATGGATCCCCAGACCGAGGGTGATTGACCATCATCTTGAACTTCTTCCATTTTCTAATAATTGCGCCAACAGTTGTTGCCTTCTCACCAAGCTGCTTGCCTATTGTCCTGTAGCCCATCCCAGCCTTCTGCAGGTCCACAATTTTATCCCACAGCTCTCTGAGTCTTGGCCATTGTGGAGAGGTTGGATTCTGTTTGATTGAGTGTGTGGACAGGTGTCTTTTATACAGGTAACGAATTCAAACAGGTGCAGTTAATACAGGTAATGAGTGGAGAACAGGAGTGATTCTTAAAGAAAAATTAACAGGTCTGTGAGAGCCGGAATTCGGAATGGTAGGTGATCAAATACTTATGTCATGCAATAAAATGCAAATGAATTACTTAAAAATCATACAATGTGATTTTCTGGATTTTTGTTTTAGATTCCATCTCTCACAGTTGAAGTGTACCTATGATTAAAAATTACAGACCTCTACATGCTTTGTAAGCAGGAAAAACTGCAAAATCGGCAGTGTATCAAATACTTGTTCTCCCCACTGTACAATATTTTTGGTTATGGAAAAAAATATTTCACAGCGGTTTAGATTGTACAATGATTTTCTACACATAAACTAATTAGGTGAACTATTCCATTTTTTTGCAACCAGGAAATGGTGGAGCTGTTTCTGCATAGTGCAAAAATTATATTCCCATCCAGAAATTAGCCATGGATCATGTACTGTAAATATAATGTAGCCCTACCTGTTAAATTAACCCTCTGTCCTCCCTACAATGACTCAGCATGCATATTTCTCTCCCTGTGCCGTGCTCACATTTTGAATGCTCCTCGTATCCCTTTCCCGCCTAGAATATGACAGGCTGAATAATTGAATTGGCAAACTATTCTGCTATGGTGTTGTCTGATTTTGCTGTTATTTACTCATGTTTTTGGCCCTTAAATTAAAAGTGGACAAGTTTTCATTAGATAATTCCCATAAGCAAAGGTACCGGGTCTCAGCTCTACCTGGCTCTCGTTTGGATCAAAGGTGCCCCAAATGCCACCCCATTCTCTATATAGTCCACTACTTTGACGAGAGCCTTATGGCCTTATGGATACAGAACTGTACTGCCATGATATCATACGGTACTTTAATAATATAATGCACAAAGTTTCCCCTAATCACAAATCTGGGATTACTCCTAATCCTAACCTAATGTCCTGTCCAGGGGTATACTTCTACATCAAACTGTGTCACGCTACAAAAACAGGAGATGCTAGATGCCCTATGGGTTGTTTTGGCTCACACAATTCTTACTTAACCTTAATCCTAACCATTAGAGAGATGAAAACTCTGACCCTGTAACTAACCCTGAATCAGGTGGAACTTTGACCTACGATTTACGGGAGAGAACACAATACCACCATGATGTATGCCTTTGAATACATACAACAGCAGTTTTTAATCCACAATGTGCAGTACTGAATTATGTAGAATTATTTGCAGAATTACCATTTGGTGATTTATATCAAAGCTATGCAATAGGCGAATGAATAGGCTACTGAATAGGCGACTGAATTGAATTGCAGTGTCTTTGGGAGATATTGAATATATATATATATATATATATATATATAATTTGTTAATCACTTAATTTGTTCAGGTTCATTCATTCATTTACACCCCCCCCCCCCCCCCTCCCCATCCATCCACAAACGTTGGTGCAACCTCCTTTTCTTTTGTCAATGCTCATCTTTGGTCTGGAGTTGGTATCTGCTACCATCTGCTGGACAGTCAGTTAGACTTCCCTGTTGAAGTAGGATGAGGTTGTCGTCACTAGGTGGAACCAGAGTACTTCTCTGAGTTCCCTACATCATCTACGCTATTATGTGAGTTTCTCCTAATAGGCCCTCTGGTAAGGCAAAGGCAACTTCTACCCAAAGCTTTGTGTTAAAACAATCATTTAAGGCAAAAAAAATACCTGTCTTTGGTCTATGTAGTTGGAGGAGTTGGAGGAACGTCAGTAGGGTTCTGTCTCATGGACAGGCAGGCAGGAGGTAAAGGACAAGCTGCAAAAGTAGTCCTCATGGTTTTCATAAAACAACGGTATTAATAATAACATGGTTAGAATAGGTAATAATGATGGCAAAGTAAATTAAATGAACGATGCAGGTATCATGGACAATATAGACACAGATATACAGCATTAATAGTATGCAGTATATATTAATACATTTTTAAAGTTATTTAAGCATAAATTATCAAAGTTACCATAGATTATCTGTTAATTACCAAAGTTACTGAAGATTCCGGTAGTGGGTGAACCTATAATTCAGGGTAATAACAGGCACCTGTCCCATGCACAGATAGAGAG
Organism: Oncorhynchus kisutch; assembly: GCF_002021735.2. Taxonomy (NCBI): domain Eukaryota; kingdom Metazoa; phylum Chordata; class Actinopteri; order Salmoniformes; family Salmonidae; genus Oncorhynchus; species Oncorhynchus kisutch. The sequence goes on along the minus strand of NC_034198.2, from coordinate 31,128,104 downwards.
AGAGACTGACTTCCCTTTCAGTCAGTCACTTGGTATAATATACTATGGGGAGTCAACAAACAATCATGTTCACCTGAAAACTGAAATCACGCCCAATGGGCCAATGAATGCCTCAGAATTCCTGCCTTTCTGGCTATAATACCGGGGCTCGCATTAATTTCCTCAATTCTTCGCTCTTCAGCTATCCTGAAGGAAGAACGTCTCATACAATTTACAAACTTTTCAAGCACACAAAGACTACGAGATTTGGCTCCGACTTAGGTGTCTGTTAGTGGGGAGAGAGTACTCATCCCTCTAGATGTTTGGATCTTGGTAATAACAGGCACCTGACAACCCCAGGTGCCTGTTATTACCAACCCCACTCCCGACTTGGCTCCAGTGCAGTGCCAGGGGTCAGAGTATTGGTCTATCTGAACCATTGGCTGGTCGTAGTGGAGTTGAGGGAAAGGTTGAGCTCCACACTTCTACGCTGGTTTCCCATATTCTGTCTTTGAAGTTCACAGTGAATCACAAGAAAAGTTGTTTGAATCCGGCTCAGCGCATTCAGTTTCTGGGTCTCGTTCTGGACTCGGTTCTGAATCATGCGTTTTTGTCCCAATGGAGGAGGGTCACATTCCGGCTCTGTCTGGCACAGTTTCAGCTGGGGCACTCGGTGCCTTTACAGTGGTGCCTGTGGTTCAGCTCTGGGTGATTGCAACGCTTCTGGATGCATCTCTCCACTACTATCGGTTGTTCAAGGTTTCCCTGTCATGCCTAAGGGTGTTGACTCCTTGGAAGGACCCGTGACTGCTGTTGCAGGTGGTTCTCATGGGTCAGGTATTGGTCCACAGGGTGATCACAACAGATGCATCCTTACTGGGACAGGGACACTGTGTGTGGGCTACTCGGAAAGAGGGATTTGGTCAACAGCGCAAAGGTCACTGCATATCAATTACCTAGAGCTACTGACTGTTTTGCTAGAGCAGATGCATTTCCTTCTGATGTTGGAGGGCCAGCATGAGCTACAGACTGTTTTGCTGGCACTGAGGCATATCCTTCTGATGTTGGGGGGGCCAGCATGAGCTACAGACTGTTTTGCTGGCACTGAGGCATATCCTTCTGATGTTGGGGGGGCCAGCATGTGTTGGTAAGGTACGACAACAGGGGGGGGGGGTCTCTCTCTATAACAACACAGGGTGAGACCCAGATGCAGACAAAGGAAGCAGATGGTTCAAGTCTCTGATATTTATTAATAGACTAGGGTCAAGTTCGTAAACTGGGACAGAGTCAGATTGGTACATGATGGCAGGCAGGCTCGAGGTCAGGGCAGGCAGAATGGTATGGCAGGTGGGCTCAGGGTCAAGGCAGGCAGCAATGGTCGGAACCTGGAGGACTAGAAAACAGGGACAAGGAAAACAGGAGTACGAAAAACCACGCTGGTAGGCTTGACGAGACAAGACGAACTGGCAACAGACAAACAGAAAACACAGGTATAAATACACAAGGGACACCTGGAGGAGGGTGGAGACAAGCACAAGGCAGGTGAAACAGATCAGGGTGTGACACTCTCTCTCCTAAACCTGGCCCTGCTTGTTGAAGCAGTGAGCATTTCCTGTCGCTCTATGCGTTTCCTGATTCATGCCACCATGGAGAGGGTCCATAAAGGGGGTCTGTTGTTGATTCTGGTGGCTTCCCATTGGCCCAGACAACCCTGGTTGGCAGAGATCATCCTCCTGTTGAGCGGGGGGAGTTCCGTGTCGTGTCAAGCTAAATCCTTAATCAATCAAGTCAATTTCAGAAACCTAGAGTAAAACGACATGCACTTGTATGACTCATTTATGACACAGGGTTTATTCAAAATTCCAGAAACCGTCATAAAAGGTCCCGGCTCAATCAATAAATATCACAAATTAATAATCACACAAGCAATTATGATAAGCAAAAATTAACCATGGATTAGATATCTCCAGCGCCCTTATCTAAACCCCTGCTGCCAATGCAATATTTTTTGTCTAATACAATTTTATGAGAAGACAGCATTTAATAACAAGAAAAATGGTCTCTTACCTTCTACAACTATAATCAGTATTTTGTCGGCCCCCCTAAGGATGATCAGTATCTCAGTTGGTGATTCAAAATTCTAATAGCTACTTATAACTTCTATCAATAAGGTAACCTTAAGGATTCCTTCTAGAACTTTACTTTAACATTTTAAAGAAATAATAAAAAGCTAAATATATATAAGCTAAAAAGCTACAGCTAAATTCTTATTCAGCAGACAATGGGTTCATTTAGCAAACCATAATAGACTCTTCCGAACAAACAATTCCTGCATCTTTTATATCCTAATGCTTGACCTAATGATGCATTTATGGTTAACACCAGCTGCTCTAATGGCCTACCTCATTACTCCTCACCTAAAAACCCTTGTGGTTTTGCTGACCCCTCTACAAAATCTTGCACCTGCAAACTCGCTCCTGACCCTTAAAGGGGCTTTGTCAGCCAACCACTAACCACACCCTATAAAACCAGGCTCTAGCGAGCTGTGACGCAGGTAACCCCTAACCCACCAAGAATGATGCAGGTTCCAATACCAAATGATACAAGCCTCATCTCATAATGATCCGAGCCACGTATGACCAGGTTTTCCTGACCACTCCTTTTAGGTCTCTCCTTACTAGTCTGACATGGGGTTATTCTAGGTCAAGCTAGCACCCTTAAAGCTGCGATATGTAACTTTTTGGGCGACCTGACAAAGTTCACGTGAGTTATAGATATGCAATTTTCATTGATCTGTCATTTTCATAGAAAGCAAGCCTAAGAAGCAGTAGATCTGTTCTATGTGCATTATTTCTATGCTTCCCCATGTTAAAGCTTCATTTTTGCAACTTTTACTTTGGGTTTGTACACCAGCTTCAAACAGCTGCAAATGCAACATTTTTGGTGATGTAAAATATATTTCACAGCGGTTAAGATGGTACAATGATTATCTACACTATAATTGCTTGTTTAGTCACAACCTGAAATTAGGCAAACTATTATAATTTTATCAACCAGGAAACAGTGGAGCGATTTCTGCACATTGCATCTTTAATATACCTCTAGCTAAACATCATCATCACTACTAGTTTTAAACATTAACACGTCCTATTCCCTTCAAATCAAGCTTTAATATTATAATTTCACTCAATTCTAATCTAACTTATTACTCCAGTTACATCTTTAACATTCAACATCCCATCATCCTATTATTTCATTATAACATCTCACTATCAATCTCCTACAAGCCCGATAGACATAGTCCAAATGTACCCTCAAACAAGCAAACATCTCATCCTAAACCATTTTACTATATTACCTCAGTCACCCTTTAACATTCCCCAATGTTTCCAACATATTCAACATTTCATTATCATTTTTATTGCTTCTAAATTCCAATTCATTTATTTTTCTTCTTTTCTATGGTCATTGTCAGTTTCCCTCAACCTTCATTCTCCTCTGTGTGTGTGAGTGGGGCCTCCTGTCAGCACTTCCTGTCCATGCTTTATGCCACAAAAAAAATGTCACAGAAAACTAGGCCCTTAGCCTGCCATTCTGACAGTCTTGAGGATCTATTGTCCCAGACACACAGGAGAGTTTGGCACCGACAACCGCAGACATGGGATCTGTGGGTTTGGCCCCTGAAGGTTGAATTTGACGGGGTTTACTCTTTACTCTTGAATGTGATTATGACTATACAGTTGGTGTCAGGTTAAATGAGCTTCTCCTTTTCAGAGCTATTTGGTGGACATTTTGATGTTCTTGCAAGAGATTTTTTAAGCAGAGCCGTTCTTTTTCCACATTGAAGGTTTATATAGCAGACATCTCAGCGTGTAATGAGTTGATTGACGACTCTACCCCGGATGTCATTCTCTGCTGGTACAGTTCCTGAAAGGCGTGCATCGACAAAGACCAGTATCTAAGTTTATGGTACCGACCTGGCTTTGGTCCTGAACGCTCTGTGTGAGCCTCCGTCTGAACCATTGGAGTCTGTGGATGTGAAGGTCCTTTTCTGCCAGACTGCCCTGCTCATGGCCTTGGTGTCGGCCAAGCACGTTGGGGATCTTTGCGTGCGATCAGTACACTCTTCTGTTTGGAGTTCACCGATGGTTACTCCAAAGTGATGTTACTTGCTTATGTAGCTTGTGCTCCCAAGGTTTTGCCTATGTCTTACAGGTGCCGGGTATTCGAGCTGTTCCCCTTCTCACCTCCTCCATTTGCTTCCAGTGAACACCAGAGGTTGAATGGCCTGTGGCCGGTGCATGCTTTACACAAGTACACTGAACAAAAATCAGAGTGTTGGTGCCATGTTTAATGAGCTGAAATAAAAGATCCCATAAAAGGTCACTCTAAAATGTCTCTGTCACACCCTGATCTGTTTCACCTGTCTTTGTGCTTGTCTCCACCCCCCTCCAGGTGTCGACCATCTTCCCCATTATCCCCTGTTTATTTATACCTGTGTTCTCTGTTTGTCTGTTGCCAGCTCGTTTTGTTTGTGAAACCGTTTGTTCCCCTGCTCCTGCCTGTTTCTTGCTCCCGTTATCTAATCCTTCCCAGTTTTGACCATTCTGCCTGCCCTGACCCTAAGCATGCCTGCTGTTCTGTACCTTACCCCTCCTTACTGGATGATTGACCCCTGCCTGCCCTGACCCTGAGACTGCCTGCTGTTCTGTACCTTTACCCCACCTTACTGGATGATTGACCCCTGCCTGCCCTGACCCTGAGACTGCCTGCTGTTCTGTACCTTACCCCACCTTACTGGATGATTGACCCCTGCCTGCCCTGACCCTGAGACTGCCTGCTGTTCTGTACCTTACCCCACCGTACCTGATTATTGACCCCTGCCTGCCCTGACCCTGAGACTGCCTGCTGTTCTGTACCTTACCCCACCGTACCTGATTATTGACCCCTGCCTGCCCTGACCCTGAGACTGCCTGCTGTTATGGACCCTTTGCACCCTCTCTGTATTATTGCCACCTTCCTGCCCTGACCCTGAGACTGCCTGCTGTTATGGACCCTTTGCACCCTCTCTGTATTATTGCCACCTTCCTGCCCTGACCCTGAGACTGCCTGCTGTTCTGTACCCTTTGCACCCTCTCTGTATTATTGCCACCTTCCTGCCCTGACCCTGAGACTGCCTGCTGTTCTGGACCCTTTGCACCCTCTCTGTATTATTGCCACCTTCCTGCCCTGACCCTGAGACTGCCTGCTGTTCTGTACCCTTTGCACCCTCTCTGTATTATTGCCACCTTCCTGCCCTGACCCTGAGACTGCCTGCTGTTATGGACCCTTTGCACCCTCTCTGTATTATTGCCACCTTCCTGCCCTGACCCTGAGACTGCCTGCTGTTCTGTACCCTTTGCACCCTCTCTGTATTATTGCCACCTTCCTGCCCTGACCCTGAGACTGCCTGCTGTTATGGACCCTTTGCACCCTCTCTGTATTATTGGCACCTTCCTGCCCTGACCCTGAGACTGCCTGCTGTTCTGGACCCTTTGCACCCTCTCTGTATTATTGCCACCTTCCTGCCCTGACCCTGAGACTGCCTGCTGTTATGGACCCTTTGCACCCTCTCTGTATTATTGCCACCTTCCTGCCCTGACCCTGAGACTGCCTGCTGTTATGGACCCTTTGCACCCTCTCTGTATTATTGCCACCTTCCTGCCCTGACCCTGAGACTGCCTGCTGTTATGGACCCTTTGCACCCTCTCTGTATTATTGCCACCTTCCTGCCCTGACCCTGAGACTGCCTGCTGTTATGGACCCTTTGCACCCTCTCTGTATTATTGCCACCTTCCTGCCCTGACCCTGAGACTGCCTGCTGTTATGGACCCTTTGCACCCTCTCTGTATTATTGCCACCTTCCTGCCTTTGACCTGTCCTTTGTCTGCCCCTGTATTAGAAATAAACGTTTGTTTCTTCGACACTGTCTGCATCTGGGTAATACATCAAATGTGATAGTCTCAAGTTTTGAGGGAGCGTGCATTTGGCATGCTGACTGCAGGAATGTCCACCAGAGCTGTTTCCAGAAAATGGAATGTTAATTTCTCTACTATAAGCCGCCTTCAACATCGTTTTAGAGAATTTGGCAGTACACCCAACCAGCCTCACAACAGCAGACCACATGTAACCACACCAGCCCAGGGCCTCCACATCAAACTTCTTCACCTGCAGGTTCATCTGAGACCAGCCACTCGGACAGCTGATGAAACTGTGGGTTAGCACAACCGAAGAATATCTGCAAAAACTGTCAGAAACCATCTCAGAGACGTTCATCTGCGTGCTCATCATCTTCACCAGAATCTTGACCTGACCTGACCTGTAGTTTGGCATCGTAACCGACTTTAGCGGACAAATGCTCACCTTCGATGGCCACTGGCAGAAGTGTGCTCTTCATGCATGAATCCTGTTTTCAACTGTACTGGGCAGATTAGCCTAGTGGTTAGAGCGTTGGACTAGTAACCGAAAGGTTGCAAGATTGAATCCCCGAGCTGACAAGGTAAGAATCTGTCATTCTGTCCCTGAACAAGGCAGTTAACCCACTGTTCCTAGGCCATCATTGAAAATAAGAATTTGTTCTTAACTGACTTGCCTAATTAAATAAAGGTAAAATAAAAAAAATGTCAGACAGTGTGTATGGGGTCATGTGGCCAAGCGGTTTGCTGATGTAAACGTTGTGAACAGAGTGCCCCATAGAGGTGGTGGGGTTATGGTATGGGCAGGCATAAGCAACGAATACAATTGCATTTTATAAATGACAATTTGAAAACACAGAGATACCGTGACCAGATCCTGAGGCCTATTGTCGTGCCATTCATCCGCAGTCATCACCTCATGTTTAAGCACAATAATGCATGGCCCCAAGTAGCAAGGATCTGTACACAATTCTTGGAAACTGAAAATGTCCCAGTTCTTCCATGGCCTACATACTCACCAAACATGTCACCCATTGAGCACGTTTATGATGCTCTGGATCGACATGTGCGACAGCATGTTCCAGTTCCTGCCAATATACAGCAACTTCGCACAGCCGTTGAAGAGGAGTGGAACAACATTCCACAGGCCACAATCAACAGCCTGATCAACTCTATGTGAAGGAGATACAGTATGTCACACTGCACGAGGCAAACAGTGGTCACACCAGATACTGACTGGTTTTCTAATCGACGCCCCTACCTTTTTTTAAGGTATCTGTATTCACACTCATGTGAAATCCATCGATTAGGGCCTAATGAATGTATTTCAATTGACTGATTTCCTTATATAAGTCAGTAAAATCTTTTAAAATGTTGCATGTTGCATTTATATTTTTGTTCAGTGTATATGTATAGGACTAAGGATATCCACATATGTGACCAGCTTTTTGTCTGTTTCGCTAATTCAGCTAGGGGTAGGGCACTTTTGAAACAGCATCTTTCATATTAGATTGTGGAGGCTATCTCCCTGGTGTACGACAGCGAAGGACAAGGGCTGCCTAGCAGTGTGTGTGCTCACTCCACTAGAGGTGTGGCGGCTGCTTGTTGATATATTGGTGATATCTGTGCTGCAGCGAGTTGGGGTTCCCGACATAGCTTTGTGAGGTTTTATCGCTAGGACATAACGGTTTCCCAGTGTGGCTCATAATGTTCTTGAGCCACACTGTTTCAGGCAGCGGGCAGGTAGCATATTTATCCGGGTTACCACTATTCCCTGTTCGTTTGAGGCTTGGACTTTAGCAGCATGTGAAGTGCTCATTATAAGGGTTACCACAGTTTTCTGTGGGTTTGAGCCTTGTGCTGCTGTAGTTCATTGACTCTGGTCGATGCTATGCAGCGCACATGTGCACCTTACCAAGTCACGACAGGTGTTCTATTGTTTTGGGCTTGCAGTTCCTCTTACAAGTTCTGACATTTCAGGCTCGCAAGGTAAGTATTATTCTTGGAACCGTGGGGTTTATGGACTTGGGTTGCAGTGGCAGCTTGTCAGTACGCATAGCATGTTCTTGTTCCCTTTATGGGGCTCTGACAGTTCAGGCCTCATGAGGCTCTGACAGTTCATGCTTCTCGGGTACGTTTTGGGGAAAAATGTGGCTTCTGTAATCCCTTTTTGGAGCCAGTGGAACCTGTGCGTGCCTGGGCTGCCACGGGCCTCCTAGTTTGGTACGCTCTGACCTGGCTTGGGGTGTGATTGTTTGTCCCCATAGTATGTTATAATGAGTGATAAACTGAAAGGGAAAGTACAGTTATGAATATAACTACTGTTCCCTGAAGGAGGGAATGAGGTATTACATATTTTGGACCTACACAATCAGGTGATTTGGGCTCGCTAAAGAGCAATACTGAATTGAGGAAATTAATGCTCTTCCCGGTATTATCGCCAGGAAACGAGGCTTCCGAGGGCAGGCTCTGAATTTATTGGACCTTTTGGGTGTGATTTCAGTTTTCTTCAGGTGAATATATGATTGATCGTTGAATCCCCATGGTACGTTATACCTCGTTTCCTTCAAGGAACAGTTGTGATATTCATAACCGTACGTTCCGTAACTCGGAACAAAGAAAATTGACATGAATAGCACAATTGACAAGATGGAAATAATGGCTAGATTTAGATGACTAACTGTACAGTAAGATATCACTGCCTGAGGTGTACTTCTCAGAGAGAGAGAGAGAGAGAGAGAGAGAGAGAGAGAGAGAGAGAGAGAGAGAGAGAGAGAGAGAGAGAGAGAGAGAGAGAGAGAGAGAGAGAGAGAGAGAGAGAGAGAGAGAGAGAGAGAGAGAGAGAGAGAGAGAGAGAGAGAGAGAGAGAGAGAGAGAGAGAGAGAGAGAGAGAGAGAGAGAGAGAGAGAGAGAGAGAGAGAGAGAGAGAGAGAGAGAGAGAGAGAGAGAGAGAGAGAGAGAGAGAGAGAGAGAGAGAGAGAGAGAGAGAGAGAGAGAGAGAGAGAGAGAGAGAGAGAGAGAGAGAGAGAGAGAGAGAGAGAGAGAGAGAGAGAGAGAGAGAGAGAGAGAGAGAGAGAGAGAGAGAGAGAGAGAGAGAGAGAGAGAGAGAGAGAGAGAGAGACTAAGGTAAATTCAGCATTTAGTAAAAAAAAAATTATATAATATATTTATTTATAGGGGACAATGCACTTTAATCAACATCAATATAAAAGATCATTTGCAATCGTAGTCTCAGGGCAGCTAAGGGCCTTAACTTATTTGGGACTGGGGGGCAGTATTAAGTAGCTTGTATAAAAAGGTGCCCAGAGTAAACTGCCTGCTACTCAGCCATTAAAGCTAGGATATGCATATAATTAGTAGATGTGGATAGAAAACACTCTGAAGTTTCTAAAGCTGTTTGTATTATGTATGTGAGTATAACAGAACTCATTTGGCAGGCAAAAACCCGAGAACAAATCCAAACAGGAAGTGGGAAATCTGAGGTTTGTAGTTTTTCAACTCATTGCCTATTGAATATGCAGTGTCTATGGGGTCATATTGCACTCCCTAAGGCTTCCACTAGATGTCAACAGTCTTTAGAACCTTGTTTGAGGCTTTTACTGTGAAGGAGGGGGGAATGAGAGCTGATTGAGTCAGGGGTCTGGCAGAGTGCCATGAGCTGATCACGCGCACACAGGTGAGAGCGACCATTGTATTTCTGCAATGACAAAGGAATTCTCCGGTTGGAACATTATTGAAGATTTATGTTAAAAACATCCTAAAGATTGATTCTATACATCGTTTGACATGTTTCTATGGACTGTAACGGAACTTTTTGACTTTTCGTCTGGACCTAGTGTCACGCCTCATGAATTTGGATTTCTGGGCTAAACGCGCAAACAAAAAGGAGCTATTTGGACATAAATTATGGACTTTATCGAACAAAACAAACATTTATTGGGGAACTGGGATTCCTGGGAGTTTGGTCACTGGTGTGAAATCTCTAGTTATTTTATATTTATGGACCCACGTTTTCACTTTAGTTTGTGTGTGTGCACATTACTCTGTCTACCTGGCCTCTGCCCACCCGTTGGCACAAAGTTTGATCCTCTGCTCGTGCCAAGTGTCCGTGATCCTCTGCTCCTCGCTTCCAGAGTGCCTGCTGCTGTTATCCTCACAGAAATGATGACTGATAAGACAGCAGCTGATGCACTGAAGACTGTATCATTGTCAAATCACATGTTGTACCGTAGGATCGACGACATGGGCGTTGATATTGTTGAAAAATGATAATTTCTGTCCATTTTCTCTGCAGTTGGACGAATCGACTGAAGTCAGTGGGGAAGCCCAGTTGATTGCGTTTGTGCGATAGAGACATTTCGGCAATTAATGAGCACATTCTGTTCTGCTAGAAGCTAACGGGGAGAACTACAAGTGAGGATGTGTTTGGATTGGAAATTCTGTTTTCATGTGTGCATGGATGGAGCTGCATCAACTGGGAGAGTGAAATGATTAATTGTCCTCAAAGTAAATCCCACTGTATCATTCACAGAGAGGCATTAGCCAGCAAGAGAATGAGTCCTGAGTTACATTATGTTTTGAATGATGCAGTGAAAGTTATGAACTTTATCATCATAAATCCAGACCTCTGAACTGTTTGAAAGGCTCTGTGATGACAGTTGGAAAGACTTTAAAAAAAGACTTCTACAGCTTCACACCGACGTCCATTGTCTAACCAGAGGGAAAACGCTACAGAGGCTTTTTGAGCTGCGTGCCCAAGTGATTTTCTGTCTGAGCACTCACACCCCCTTGCGGCTGTGTTCAAGGACACAGACTGGGGAGGCCGCCTTGCCTATCTTGCTGATGTGTTCAGCAAACTGAACAACTGGAATCTAACTGTGCAAGGTCAAGACACACATTCTAAACATGTACATGTATGACAAAATGTGTGGATTCGTGAAGCTCAAACTCTGGGAGAGGAAATGTGATGGGGATATAAGTTGTTTCCAGCAACTTGACACCTACCTTTTTACAGGTGACGTCGACAGAGATCATATGGTGCAAATAGTAAGCTCACATTTATCCAAACTCAACAGTGTTCCCTCCTACTTCTGCCAAACTCGACTGGGAGAGCAAACCACATTTTTGTCTAAAGTACACCTAATTTAGGAATCACGCCGGTTGCAGGTGCATGAGGGAGTTTTTCAGGCAGGTCAAAGTGTTTTAGGGGTACAGTACCCAAACATGTTTGGGAAGCACTAGGTTAAGAGATGGCTGTTATTGAGAAATCAGTCAATCCGGTTATTCATGTCCATTTAAATCTACTTCACAATGACTTATCAACTTGAAACTCTTTCCTACACTATAGTGCTTGCTTTATCCAATTGATCATGTCCTTTCTTTCATCATGTGAACCCCGTTCATTGCTGCTCGCAGCTATATTTCAGATTGTATAACCTAACAGAGGCTTAACCTGGGTGCCAGTCTAGGCACCCAGGCTAACAAATGGTAGCTCTGAAATAGAATATGCTTGTCTGAGTCTGACTAACAGAGCTTACTTAATTATACGGATTGGTTAAAACCGCATTCCAGCCAGTTAAAATTGCCTATTTACTCTGTTCCATCTGACTGCGGAATCCACTGTCTCATTAGCCCAGCCAAGCAATTTAATAAGGTGATCTCCACTATAAAAAGCATCTAGACATTACCTAACATTGTTTTCAACAGCAAAGACTTGTATAAACCTTGCTGTCACCGACATTTGCAACATCGTTTCAATTTTCAAATTCGATCTCCAGCTGTCCCATAGTAATGAACGTGTCGGGACGAGACACAGGCAGGCAGCGTTTCTTAGCCAGTCAATCATGAATCAGCTGGCATCATTTTTATGGATATAATATATATACACACAAAGAAATGTAAATTGAAAAAAGGTCAAACGAAACGAAGTGCAGCTAGTTCACAGTCTTTCCAGCTTTCAGTGTCCTGATGAGTGAGCACATTTTCTTTGCCAGGTGAAATCACGGCTCATTATATCATTATGTCTGTATCCAAATAAAATCACAAAAAAACCAGCTTATTCAAAAGCACCTACTTTGCTGTAATTCTGGCTGCACTTTTTGACGTGACTGTAAGTTAGCCGTGGTTGGCTAGCTAGCAAGCAAGGGATAAGAAAATTGTCAGCCAGTATGGCAATGGAACATTTAGATCGAACGACTGGGTCGCGTCCATAGATTCAGAACAAAAAGACTGAACGACTGGGTCACGTCTCTGACAACCGACCCGATGAAACGAACGACCAGCCGGCTTAGGTAGCAACGCTAGATTTGGGTTGGGACGATATCTTGTGGAAGGATGAAATAGAAATAATAAAAATAAAATGTTTATGAAAATGTCAATCAATATTTGAATATGTTGTATAAAAAGTGATAATGCCGAGAAGCCGGTGTTTGGAGGATATATAGGAGAGGTTTGCCAGCCCTCGACTTAGTCTTGGACCTAACAACACACCCGTGCCAATATATCCTCTAAACACCGGCTGCTCGGGCATTATCACTTATGTAGATGTCAGAGTGGAGTGCAATGACAATCATCGTAGCACGATGATAAAGAAGTCATGACGAGAGCATGGTGGTGTTTCTCTACATATGTAATGGTTTGAAAATAGAGCAATAGCTTTCAAACAATTTAACAGTAAATTTCCACGCTGCATTATGGGAGTCTAAATCTGCATTTATTTCTATGAGAAACTAGACAGAGCACAATAATATACAGGTGTTGTTATTGCACAGATACACAGGCGACTGAAATAGCGCATGCACCACACAATAACACTGACAAGGATTGACAAGGACTTCGACAGTTTTGTGTGCTATAAGACCAATGTGGCATATCTATAAATCATTTAAAGAATAGACCAATGCATTTCAGACTAAATATTTATAACAGTTAAAAGATCACTGCAACTGTCAAGTCCCCTGAGCCAGGGGGAGATTGTCATTCTCCCTTTTGACCAATTAACAAAAGTACCAACACGATTACATACAATTCCTCTGTTTGCTAAACTGGTATTCAAAACAAAACATTCTTGACAATGTTAAAGGCTTCTACTCATTCTGTCATTGTGCGATGTAGAAGAGTTTTGTGGAAAGAACTACAGTCAAAACAAAAACCCTGAAACGTTCTTAGATGATCTATAAAACATAATTCTGCACAACACAACCATATGTTGAAAATGAAACTACATTCTCAAGAATGGACAACAGTTTCCTGTCTGGTACAATACAATCAGGTAGGATTTGGTGCTATAAAAGAAGTCTGTCCCATCTGAAAAATGTACTCATATAGTATGATTGAGTAGTGTATGATACAGGCTAGTCTGTCCTACAGATGTAGGATCTTAATTTGATCTATATTGTCACAGCAAAATAATCCTGCAGCAACAGGATTTGAACGTTTAGTCCATAATGTTGCTTGATCGGTGGTTAGGCTATTAGCGGGAAAAAAGTAGGCTACATAAAAAGTGCAATACTGTTAATATAACCATGTGTTAGTGTGGGTTTTCAGCGAATATATGTAAATCACAAAGCTCATCTTCAAATTCTCCGAAACAAAAGGATAATCAAATTAAGATCCTACATCTGTAGGAATAATATTACCAGTACACAAGCAAATCAGCTGGTACTGTAGGCTACAAGCAAATGACTTCCAAATACAGGATGACATTAAGTCAGGAAAAATATGTACAAGCAAATCAATTAATGTTCCTTGATGGACATCTTAACTTAAATGTTAATATAGTACATTTTTTGTAGATCTTTGGACAATATATGTCAGATAACTCATTATGCAGCTATTGAAAATCAGTTTGAGGTTTGACTGCATTGCACTGTAAAGCAGTCCTGTCTGTCAGTGTTTCCTATCTTCAAGTTTCTCTCACAATGACACTCTCATGGAGTATCTTTACTTGAAATCATCATCTGCATAAATCATAAATACACATTTGTAAACACTCCACTTTACATTCTCCAAAAATACTAGGCTCTTTGGTTCAAAAACAGTTCATATTCTCATCTTTAAATAGACATTTTCAGTATCAAATAATGTCGTGTCACAGAGCAGTCCTGAAGTTTTATACAAACTGCCAAACTACTAACATTACTTATGAATTCAGTTGTTAACCCTCTTTGTCCTCTCACTTAAAGATGCACTATGCAGAAATCGATCCCCCATTTCTTGGTTGGCAAAATTCAGATAGTACACCTAATTTCAGTTTATATGGTGACAAAACAAGCAAGTATAGTGAAGAGAATCATTGTACCATCTAAACCACTGTGAAATTATGTATCATTTCCATAACCAAAATGTTTATTTTCAGCTATAAGCAGCTGGTGTACAAATCCAAAAGTAAAACTAAACTTAACGGGACGCATAGAAATAGCACACATAGAACAAATCTTCTTAGACTTTTCAATTAAAGACCTATAACTTATTTATGTGAATTTGGTCAGGTCGCCCAAAACGTTCCATATTGCAGCTTTAAATCTGAGGTACGGGTAATTACTTTTGTACTTTCCAGAACCAATTCTTTTCATACAAAATGTTCAACCCAGTAACTTCCCATTTCCGAGTGGTGTCACATAAGATGAACAGTAACCTGCTGTGTTCAAATAATTTATGAAAATACACTGCAACAAAGAAAATGAAGGGTGCTTTGTGGTTCTATACATAATCTTTGAGGGACATGATATGAGCAACTGAACCTTTTTTGTTTTAAATAGCAGCATTTCTTCTAGCAGCGTACCCTGCTTGGGGTCTGCCTCATTCTTGTTCCCCCTTTAAGTTAAAAAAAAAAAACTTTTATAATTGTCACTAACGTTCAATAAACCACATATTACACAGTAAATCCCTTTCTTTTAGACGAATCAACATGATAAATACACAGTACAGCGCGAGACATGAAACATTTAACTACCTTAAAATAACATTGCAAGTTGTACTTTTAAACTAGCATCAAACATATCTCTTACTGTAATTAACACAGAGCATTTACAATGATGAAATGTGCTACTGTTGTATACCTGATACAGTTAACCTGAATACATGCGTTCCTTTAAACTCCTGTAAAATAGTACTTAAGGTATATGTATACAGACACATTACGGCACAATGTCATATTCAGTTACATTTGACATGGTCCCATTAAATGTTCCCTAATGTGCTATTGTCAAGTCAGTTCTATGAAGCCCATATCTGTGCTTATGTATTACGACTGCCTTATAACTTGCGATGAGCGAGTTCATAATGCATTATAGATACAGTATGTGCTTAATGTTATTCCATCCATGAGAACAGCTGATTGCATGGCTGTTCTGAGCGAGGACTTTGACAATGAACGAAGCTACAGCAGGCGTTTCCCTTATCATTAAGTTAACCAGAATACATATCAGTTATACATATGAAGGCTATATTAAAGTTTTTCCTATGTCAGTGAATACAGATCTTGTTAATGCAGTATAGCACAATATGCTCATTTTTCATCATTAAGAGAGTGATAGTTAAGTTTCTCATGGATGGTAAAGGGCTAAAAGACAATCGTTCAATTTCAACATTACTAACAATGGTTTGAAGTTGAGCTTTTGTTTTTAAAATGCATCCTTATGCTGAAGCTTAAGTTATAATGTAGTCACAAATATCCTTCTACGAGAGTCCTCTGTATCACCCTCCCATAAGTTGCATCCCAATTCTCTACCCTTTTCATTAAAAAACATTGAATTGGTGTAAGCATTCACTGGGGAGAGAGTTTCAGCTAACGTTAAAGTTTCACCTAGAAAATTCATGATAGGCAGTGTACACTTCAAAAGAAGGATAGCAAAATGGGATGCAAACTTGGTTTCACCATCCCCCCCTTCAGTACTCTCCTTTTCCTTCCCTAGTTTCCTGCCTATTTCACCGCAACATTCGTAACTATTTCTCCCCCCCCCCCCCCCCTAGTTGATCATGGGGTCATCTCCACCAGGCGAGGCCAGCACGGGGACACTAACGAAGGGTACGTCCTTAGTCTTGTCCTCCTTGAGCGAGGTGGAGTTGGCCTGGTGGGACACTGAGGTGAAGGACAGATGGTCGTGCTCCAGTATTGCCAGGCGGTCCTGTGGTTTCTCCTTCTTCAGATAGAACATCTTCCTCAGGGTCTTCAGCTGCTGCAGCTCACAGAAGGTCTCCAAGACAACCAGCATCACAACCAGGCCCAGGAGGAGGTAAACTGGAGAGAGAAAAGGAATAATACAAAAAAAGGGGTTACTAGAGGAACCATTATCACTCACAGAAGATCTCCAGGACCACCAGCATCACAATCAGGCCGGGCAACAGGTAGACTGAGGGGGGCGGCAGAGACGGAGAGAGTGAGGTTGCATTTCAATAAAATCAAATCTTTAGCAATATTTACTCATGGATTTCATGCCAATGATGCTCACTGAATTGAGAGGGAGAGATGAGTTAAACCAACACTAGCTGAGACGGAGAAAGGATGTGACCTTAAGTGTAAGGAGGTGACCTTACCAGATGCTCTTATCCAAAGCGACTTAGTTCATTCATCTTAAGATGGCTAGGTGGGACAACCACATATCACAGTAAGTACATTTTTCCTCAAAGTAGCTCTCAGCAAAGTCAAAGCTAGTAAGTGAAAACAAAATGTGTGTGTTAATTCACAAAAGGGGTGCTGTAGGACTTTTTAAAGATTCTCTTTAACAAGGTAGTGTTTCAGATGTTTTCAGAAGATGGGCAGGGACTAATTGGGGTGCCAGGACAGAAAAGAGCTTGGAACTGTGCAGAGCTGGAGCTGCCCTCCGGGTAGGGTTGCGAGGGCCAAGAGGTGGTAGAATGGAGTACTAAGGTTGGGCTGTATGTTTTGAGCATAGCCTGAAGGTAGGGAGGGGCAGTTCCTCTTGCTGCTCGGTAAGCAAGTACCGTGGTCTTGTAGTGGATGTGAGCTTCCTTGGGAATGTTGAAAACCAGGCAGGCTGCAGCATTCTGGATAGGTTGCAGGGGTTTGTTGGCACAAAGGGGGAGCCCAGCCAACAGCAAGTCGCAGTAGTCCAGATGGGAGATGACAATGCATGGATTAGGACCTGCGTCCACTATGTGAGGTAGGGTCATCACAGATGTTGTAGAGCATGAACTGCTTTGATATCTGCAGAGAATGACAGGGTGTTGTCCAAGGTCATGGCAAGGTTCTTATCACTCTGGGATGGGGCCACCATGGAGTCAACCATGATGGAGAAGTCTTTGAGCGGGCAGGCCTTCCCAGGAAGAAGAGCAGCTCAGTCTTGTCGAGGCAACATTCAAGCGGAGATATCTGCCAGGCATGCGTGTTGCCATGTGGGTGTCAGAAGGGGGAAGGAGAAAAGTAGTTAACAGGATTTCAGCCGTAAGAAGTTATTAACAGGATCGATTTGACAACAGCCAATGAAAGTGCAGGGCGCCAAATTCACAGAAAAACACAGCCATTTTTCCAGCCAAAGAGAGAAGTCACAAAAAGCAGAAAGAGATCAAATTAATCACTAACCTTTGATGATCTTCATCAGATGGCACTCCTAGTTCATATTTCTATCCAAAAATCTGTTTACACTGGCGTGTTATGTTCAGTAATGTTTCGCTTCCAAACACCCAGTGATTTTGCATAGAGCCACATCAATTTACAGAAATACTCATCATAAAAGTTGATGAAAATACAAGTGTTATGCATGGAATTAAAGATATACTTCCCCTTAATGCAAATGCTGTGTCATATTTCAAAAACTCTTTACAGTGAAAGCACACCATGGAATAATCTGAGTACAGCGCTCAGTGACCAAAACAAGCCATACAGATACCCGCCATGGTGTGGAGTCAACAGAAGTCAGAAATAGCATTATAAATATTCACTTACCTTTGATGAACTTCATCAGAATGCACTCCCAGGAATCCCAGTTCCACAATAAAAATGTTTGTTTTGTTCGATAAAGTCCATCATTTATGTCCAAAGACCTCCTTTTTGTTTGTGCGTTTAGTTCACAAATCCAAATTCACAAGGCTAGGTCCAATGAAAAGTCAAAAAAGTTACATTACAGTTTGTAGCAACATGTCAAACGATGTACAGTGCCTTGCGAAAGTATTCGGCCCCCTTGAACTTTGCGACCTTTTGCCACATTTCAGGCTTCAAACATAAAGATATAAAACTGTATTTTTTTGTGAAGAATCAACAACAAGTGGGACACAATCATGAAGTGGAACGACATTTATTGGATATTTCAAACTTTTTTAACAAATCAAAAACTGAAAAATTGGGCGTGCAAAATTATTCAGCCCCTTTAAGTTAATACTTTGTAGCGCCACCTTTTGCTGCGATTACAGCTGTAAGTCGCTTGGGGTATGTCTCTATCAGTTTTGCACATCGAGAGACTGAATTTTTTTCCCATTCCTCCTTGCAAAACAGCTCGAGCTCAGTGAGGTTGGATGGAGAGCATTTGTGAACAGCAGTTTTCAGTTCTTTCCACAGATTCTCGATTGGATTCAGGTCTGGACTTTGACTTGGCCATTCTAACGCCTGGATAGGTTTCTTTTTGAACCATTTCATTGTAGATTTTGCTTTATGTTTTGGATCATTGTCTTGTTGGAAGACAAATCTCCATCCCAGTCTCAGGTCTTTTGCAGACTCCATCAGGTTTTCTTCCAGAATGGTCCTGTATTTGGCTCCATCCATCTTCCCATCAATTTTAACCATCTTCCCTGTCCCTGCTGAAGAAAAGCAGGCCCAAACCATGATGCTGCCACCACCATGTTTGACAGTGGGCATGGTGTGTTCAAGGTGATGAGCTGTGTTGCTTTTACGCCAAACATAACGTTTTGCATTGTTGCCAAAAAGTTCAATTTTGGTTTCATCTGACCAGAGCACCTTCTTCCACATGTTTGGTGTGTCTCCCAGGTGGCTTGTGGCAAACTTTAAAGGACACTTTTTATGGTTATCTTTAAGAAATGGCTTCCTTCTTGCCACTCTTCCATAAAGGCCAGATTTGTGCAATATACGACTGATTGTTGTCCTATGAACAGAGTCTCCCACCTCAGCTGTAGATCTCTGCAGTTCATCCAGAGTGATCATGGGCCTCTTGGCTGCATCTCTGATCAGTCTTCTCCTTGTATGAGCTGAAAGTTTAGAGGGACGGCCAGGTCTTGGTAGATTTGCAGTGGTCTGATACTCCTTCCATTTCAATATTACCGCTTGCACAGTGCTCCTTGGGATGTTTAAAGCTTGGGAAATCCTTTTGTATCCAAATCCGGCTTTAAACTTCTTCACAACAGTATCTCGGACCTGCCTGGTGTGTTCCTTGTTCTTCATGATGCTCTCTGCGCTTTTAACGGACCTCTGAGACTATCACAGTGCAGGTGCATTTATACGGAGACTTGATTACCCACAGGTGGATTGTATTTATCATCATTAGTCATTTAGGTCAACATTGGATCATTCAGAGATCCTCACTGAACTTCTGGAGAGAGTTTGCTGCACTGAAAGTAAAGGGGCTGAATAATTTTGCACACCCAATTTTTCAGTTTTTCATTTGTTAAAAAAGTTTGAAATATCCAATAAATGTCGATCCACTTCATGATTGTGTCCCACTTGTTGTTGATTCTTCACAAAAAAATACAGTTTTATATCTTTATGTTTGAAGCCTGAAATGTGGCAAAAGGTCGCAAAGTTCAAGGGGGCCGAATACTTTCGCAAGGCACTGTATATAATCAATCTTTAAGATGTTATCATAAATCTTCAATAATGTTCCAACCGGACAATTCCTTTGTCTTTAGAAATGAAAGGGAACGGAGCTCGCCCTCACGGCCGCCGCACGAGACTTAGCTCAAGACATTCTGCCAGACACCTGGTTCAAACGGCTCTTATTTGCTCCCCCTTCATAGTAGAAGCCTCAAACAAGGTTCTAAAGACTGTTGACATCTAGTGGAAGCCTTAGGGAGTGCAATTGGTCCAAATTTTACACTGTATATTGGAGAGGCAAAGACTTGAAAACCTACAAACCTCAGATTTCCCACTTCCTGGTTGGATTTTTTCTCAGGTTTATGCCTGCCATATGAGTTCTGTTATACTCACATACATCATTCAAAAAGTTTTAGAAACTTCAGAGTGGTTTCTATCCAAATATACTAATAATATGCATATATTAGCTTCTGGGCCTGAGTAGAACGCAGTTTACTCTGGGCACCTTACTCATCCAAGCTACTCAATACTGCCACTCAGCCATAAGAAGTTAAGTGTCATCCGCATAGCAATGATAGGAGAAACCATGTGAGGATATGACGGAACCAAGAGGGCCTAGAAACGTGGGGGACACCAGTCATAAGAGTACGTGGTGCAGACACAGATCCTCTCCAATTCACCTGGTAGGAGCAGCCTGTAATCAGAGTGTGCGGTGCCTGAGATGACCTGCCCTGAGAGGGTGGAAAGGAAGAAATGGTTCCATCGGCTGCCTTCGACACCGAGATCTAAGAGGATGAGAACAGAGGCAGTGCGGAGAGCCTCCGTGAAGAAGAGCAGTCTCAGTTGAGTGACCAGTATTGAATTCAGACTGGTTATCATCACTAATATCGTTCTGAGAGAGAGTTGGTCAGAGACAGCACGCTCAAAAGTTTTGGAAAGAAAAGAAAGGGATACCGGTCTGCAGTTTCTGACATCAGAGTCAAGTGTTGGTTTCTTGAGGAGTAGAGCGACTTGGGCCATTTTGAAGTCAGAGGGGACGCAGCCAGTGGTCAGGGATGAGTTGATGAGGGAAGTGAGAAGGTCTCCAGATATAGTCTGAAGGGAGGAGGGGATGGGGTCGAGCGGGCATGCTGTCAGGTGGCTGGACCTCACTAGTCTCAGAAAGGGGATAGTGTAAGTCATAGGATGCGGAAAGGGAAGAGTAGGGTTGAAAAGGCAGAAGGAGACCGGAGGGAGAAGGATTTAGCAGAATGGAGAGGATAGAAGAGGAGAGCAAAGATTGTGACGGCTTTTGACCATCTGGATAGGGGCTGTGGCTAGGGTTGGAGGACAGAAAAGAGACAGAAAAGGAAACAAAAGTAGTGATCAGAGACATGGAGGAGGGCTGCAATGAGAGTAAAGATGAGGTTGAGCGTATTACCTGCCTTGTGAGTGGGAGGGGACTGGGAAAGGGTGAGTTCAAAAGAGGCAAGCAGGGGAAAGAGTTGGAAAGAAATTAAATCGAAAGCAGACGTCTGGAGGTTGAAGTCGCCAAGTACGAAGAGTGGTGAGCCATCGTCAGAAAATGAGCGTATCAAGGTGTCAAGCTCATTGAGGAATATATTTTTTTTTTAAAGAGCCAAATCTAAGCGCACCTGGTGGGTGACTATTGTCATCTATGTTACACTTGAGTGGGCATGTGACTGTATGTAATTCAAATGAAGAGATGGACAAGTGAGGGAGAAAAAATACAATTTCCATTTAGGAGAAATGAGGCTGTTCGCCTACTAATCTCACTGTGCCACCACTGCGATGACCAGATGCTCTCGGACTATGAGGGAAAACATAGTGAGATGAAGAGAGAGCAGCTGGAGTATGTGTGCACTCTGGGGTGATCTAGGTCTCCATCAGGGCCAAAAAGTCAAGGGACGGAGGGGCAGCATAAGCTGAGATGAACTCTGCGTTCTTGACTTTAGATCGGCAGTTCCAAAGCTGACAGAGACCAGGAATTCCACATGGGTTGTGTGCGCAGGGTACACCAATTTAGAAAGGTTGCAGCCAAGGGGTGGGTTGTGTCTGTAAAGTCTACAGGGAGAATAGTGAACTGGGATAGAAAACACACACTACAAGCTACAAATAGCTCAAATAAAATCTGAAAATAAGTACCGTAATTTCTGGACTATTAAGCGCACCCGAATATAAGCCGCACCCACTGAATTAAATGTTTTATTTATTTTGTACACAAATAAGCCGCACGTGCCTACCGGTACATTGAAACTAATGAACTTTACACAGCCTTTAAACGAAACACGGCTTGTAACAAAAATAAAACAAATAGCAGTAAACAGTAGCCTACCAAGAAAGTCATTGGTCACTATCTTCCTCCTCCTGTGCACTGAAACCACTGAAGTCATCTCCTTCGGTGTCGGAGTTGAATAGCCTCAGAATTGCTTCATCCGATGTTGGATCGTTTTCATTGTCGCTCTCGTCACTTTCATCCGGAGGCAAATTCCCCGCTGAGCTCATGCTGCCCTCTTCAACACGCAGCAGTCCAGCCTTTCGAAACCCGTTGATTTTTTGACAATGCTCCACGCTGTCAGGACCCACTGGCAGACTTGACCATAAGTTGCTTTCGCATGCGGCCCGTTTTAGTGAAGGATTTCTCCCTACTTGTCATCCAACCCTCCCACTGAACACGGAGCGCCACCTTGATGGTTTGAGCGCGCTCGATTTCCGTCACATTATATGACGGTGCTCAGTTTTTTGGCGGCATGAATCTTGTGAAAGCGGGGGAAAATAACGGGTCAACTGTAACTGCTGTTATTGTGAAGCGGAAAGTCTAGGAGCAACAACGGCTCAGCCGTGTAGTGGTAGGCCACACAAGCTCACAGAACGGGACCACTGAGTGCTGAAGCGCATACAAATTGTCTGTCCTCGGTTGCAGCACTCACTACCGAGTTCCAAACTGCCCCTGGATACAGCATCAGCACAAGAACTGTTCATCTAGAGCTTCATGAAATGGGTTTCCATGGCCGAGCAGCCACACACAAGCCTAAGATCCCCATGCGCAATGCCAAGCGTTGGCTGGAGTGGTATAAAGCTCGCCGCCATTGGACTCTGGAGCAGTGGAAATGCGTTCTATGGAGTGATTGATCACACTTCGCCATCTGGCAGTCTGACGGCTAAATCTGCCCCAATGCAGTGCCAAATGTTAAGTTTGGTGCAGAAGGAATAAATGGTTTATGGCCGTTGTTCATGGTTCGGGCTAGGCCCCTTAATTCTAGTGAAGGGAAATCTTAACGCAACAGCATACTAATGGCATTCTAGACGATTCGGTGCTTCCAACTTTGTGGCAACAGTTTGGGGAAGGCCCTTTCCCGTTTCAGCATGACAATGCCCCCGAGCATTAAGCGATGTCCAGAGAGAAATGGTTTGTCAACAACAGTGTGGAAGAACTTGACTGGCCTGCACAGAGCCCTAACCTCAACCCCATCAAACACCTTTGGTATTAATTGGAATGCTGACTGTGAGCCAAGCCTAAATCGCCCAACATCAGTGCCCGACCTCACTAAATAGAAGTCCCCGGAGCAATGTTAAAATAGATCATTTAGAACCAATAATAAAAACAGTTCTACAACTGAACATCAACAAAGTGCCTGCCCTGCCACAAAATGCTGAACTTATTTTTAATAGGGCAGGGATCTACTCTGAAACATTTTCAAAGGAGTAGAAATGTAGAACCACACAGAAATAAAAATCAGAGAACAATGACTAAAAGTTCATGAATAAAAGTCTTGGGCTCCATTTGGCCGTGATTTTGTCCCCTGTCAATTTGGAGATGTCATGTTATTGTAACAATCCTATTATACATAGTATCTGAAAGCAAAGGTCCATTTTGACCAATATCATTCCTGCTCCCTGTTACAAGGAATCCCTCCTTTGCCCCCTCTAACCTTGACAACACATTTGAGAGATGGGGAGAGCTAGGGATCAATAACATAGGGGATCTATATATAGAAGGGATCTTTGCCTCTGATTTGTTGAGGGAAACATACAATCTTCCCAGAAGTAACTTTTTCAGATACCTACAGATTAGAGACTGTTAGAAAACATGTTCCTACATTTGGAAATGCTAAACCTTCCATGTTTGACAGATGCATAAAAAGTTGTCCCAACTCAGGCAGACAGATCTAATCTATATGACACTTTTCAATCTGTTAGCACACCTTCTACAGATGCCATTAAGGCTAAATGGGAGGAAGAGCTAGGCACTGACATTTCTGTAGCAGACTGGGAAGTGAGCTTGGAGCATATCTACACCTGCTCAATTAACTACAGACATCGTCTCACACAAATCAAGACAGACTATTCCAAAACTAAGCTGCATAGCATATTTCCTGATACCTCTCCCATGTGAGTTAACACTACTCCACTGCTTTGCCCTACGCTCTAACTTGCATGGTTATTGGTGTGGAATTTTTGGGATCCTCTGAATTTCTGGAGACTAATTGACCCAGACCAGCTTCTGATCAACCTGGGAGTGTCAGAAACCCTGAACAGATAAACCAACAGGTAAAAATGTTTTTGCGCCCAAATGCTTAACAATGCAATTCAAGGAATAGAGTTAAGAAAATAAACTAAAGTAAAAAATAAAAAGTAAATAGTCTGGGTGGCCATTTGATTAATTATTCAGCAGTCTTATAGCTTGGGGGTAGAAGCAGTTAAGGAGCCTTTTGGACCTAGACTTGGCGCTCCGGTA
The DNA here is from genome assembly GCF_002021735.2 of Oncorhynchus kisutch. Classification (NCBI taxonomy): domain Eukaryota; kingdom Metazoa; phylum Chordata; class Actinopteri; order Salmoniformes; family Salmonidae; genus Oncorhynchus; species Oncorhynchus kisutch. The sequence goes on along the minus strand of NC_034198.2, from coordinate 31,103,713 downwards.
CTGCTTGCCATGCGGAAGCAGAGAGAAAAAGTCTACGATTTGGGTGACTGGAGTCTGACAATTTTTTGGGCCTTCCCCTGACACCGCCTAGTAGGTCTTGGATGGCAGGAAGCTTGGCCCCAGTTTTGTATTGGGCCGTACGCACCACCCTCTGTAGCGCCTGAAGGTCGGAGGCCGAGCAGTTGCCATACCAGGTGGTGATGCAGCCGGTCAGGATGTTCTCGATGGTGCAGCTGTATAAATTTCAGGATCTGGGGACCCATGACAAAAAAAAAAAAATCTGTCTCCCGAAGTGGAAAAAGGTGTTGTCGTGCCCTCTTCACGACTTGTCTTGGTGTGTTTGGACCATGATTGTTGGTGATGTGGACACCAAGGAACTTGAAACTCAACACGCTCCACTACAGCCCCGTCAATGTTAACGGGGGCCTGTTCGGCCCTCCTTTTCCTATAGTCCACGATCAGCTCCTTTGTCTTGCTCACATTGATGGAGAGGTTGTTGTCCTGGCATCACACTGCCAGGTCTCTGATCTCGTCCCTATAGACCGTCTCATCGTCTCATTGTTGTGACGTCAGCAAACTTCATGACAATGTTGGAGTCATGCTTAGCCACACAGTCGTTGGTGAACAGGAGGGGACTAAGCACGCACCACTGAAGGGCCCCGGTGTTGAGGATCAGCGTGTTAGGTGTGTTGCCTACCCTTGCCACCTGCGGTCGACCTGTCAGGAAGTCCAGGATCCAGTTGCAGATGGAGGGGTTTAGTCCCAGGGTCCTTAACTTCGTGATGATCTTTGTGGGCACTATGGTGTTGAACGCTGAGCTGTAGTCAATGAAAAACATTCTCCTACTGGTGTTCCTTTTGTCCAGGTTGGAAATGGCAGTGTGGCGTGAGATTGAGACATCTGTGGGTCTGTTGGGGCGGTATGCGAATTGGAGTGGGTCTAGGGTTTCCGGGATGATGGTGTTGATGTGAGGCATGACAAGCCTTTCAAAGCACTTAATGGCTACCGTCGTGAGTGCTACAGGGCGGTACACATTTAGGCAGGATACCTTCTCTTCCTTGGGCACAGGGACTATGGTGGTTGCTTGAAACATGTCGGTATTACGGACTCGGTCAGGGAGAGGTCGGCGCATGCTCGGAGTACACGCCCTGGTAATCTGTCTGGCCTCGCGGCCTTGTGAATGTTGACCTGTTTAAAAAAGGTCTTCCTCACATCGGCTACAGAGTGTGATCACCAGAACACCTGGTGCTCTCATGCATGCTTCAGTGTTGCTTGCCTCGAAGCGAGCATAAAAAAGGCATTAATCTAGTTTGGTAGGTTTACGTCACTGGGCAGCTTGTGGCTGGGTTTCCCTTTGTAGTCCGTAATAGTTTGCAAGCCTTGACACATCCGACGAGCGTCAGAGCCAGTGTAGTAGGATTCAGTCTTCGTCCTGGATTGCCTCTTTGCCTGTTTGATGGTTCGTCTTAGGGCATAGTGGGACTTCTTATGAGCGTCCGGATTGGTGTCTCACTTCTTGACAGCGGCAGCTCTAGCCTTTAGCTCGGTGCAGATGTTGCCTGTAATCCATGGATTCTGGTTGGGATATGTACGTATTGTCACTGTGGGGATGACTTCGTCAATGCACTTATTGATGAAGCCGGTGACTTAGGTGGTATACTTCTCAATGCCATTGGATGAATCACAGAACATATTCCAGTCCGTGCCAGCAAAATAGTCCTGTTGCGTAGCATCCGCATCATCTGACCACTTCTGTATAGTGCAAGTCACTGGTACTTCCTGCTCTAGTTTTTGCTTGTAAGCAGGAATCGGGAGGATAGAATTATGGTCAGATTTGCCAAATGGAAGGCGAGCTTTGTAAGCGTCTCTGTGTGTGGAGTAAAGGTGGTCTAGAGTTTTTTTTCTCCTCTGGTTGCACATGTGACATGCTGATAGAAATGAGGTAAAAATGGATTTAAGTTTGCCTGCATTGAAGTTCCCAGCCAATAGGAGCGCTGCTTCTGGATGAGAATTTTCTTGTTTGCTTATGGCTTTATACAGCTTGTTGAGCACAGTTTTAGTGCCAGCATCAGTTTGTGGTGGTAAATAGACGGCTACAAATAATATAGATGAGAACTCTTGGTAGATAGGATACCTCATGATAAGCTGTAGACCACACTACCTCAAGCGAGCAATACAGAGACTTCTTTAATATTAGGCTATTGCACACCAGCTGTTATTGACAAAGACACACACCCCCGCCTCTAGTCTTACCAGACGTAGCTGCTCTGTCCTGCTGATGCACGGAAAACACAGCCAGCTCTATATTATCTGTGTCTTTAAGCCACGTCTCGGTGGCTTAACCGTTTTTAATGACTCGTTGGTAGGATAGTCTCGACCGTAGCGAGTGTTTTCCAGTGATTGCACGTTGGCCAATAGAACCGATGGTAATGGCGATTTACTCACATCCTAACACAGCACCCTGACCTTCTCCCTCCATCTCTGCCTTTTCTTCACGCAAAGGAGATTTGAGCCTGGTCTCTGGAGAGCAGCATGTACTAGTCCCGTCACCCGGCAGTGGGGGGGGGGGGGGTGACATCTCCCCTCTTCTTTCGGTTTACCTGTCCATGTTCTGTATATCCTATTTCGTATGATTTATTTTGTACTCTGGGTCCTTTTGTATTCATCTGCTCTTTTATGTTTATATAAGAATTGCATACTTATTTTCTACAAAGTACCTATACACCATTGTATTCAATAAAAAAAGTAAGCAAAAAAAAAAACATTATTTTGGGAGTGATCCATGCTCAATCAAGCACAATTATTTTGTGAGAAATGTTCAGGGATGGTCCGTTACTGTGGTAACTGCTTGCCTGTGATGGAAAAAAAATCGGAGTGATTTCTTCCTAGCAGCAGACAGGTGCAGCAAACGCAAACGTATTTTGAAAGACAACCTAGCATGTGAACAACACGATGTAACTGGCCAAAAAACGAGGACAAAGTCACACTTTAGTAGCCTTTCATGGAACTTCTACATGTAGGCCATGGATTAAAACATTTAAATAAAATGTTCCTCAAATGCTCTGTGTGACCACCCGCCAATGTGGCTGGTGAAATATACATTCGTAGTTACCAATCCTGGAGGTGACCTTAGAAGAGGAAGCCTTGTCACGTCCTTTCTGGCGCACGTCACTTCTTGTTGAAGGTGGTAAGAGGGAGAGCTTGGTTTGGTGTTTTGGAAAGTCGATTGAAAAAGTTGAGTTACTAGCTAAGCTACCTTTTGAGTTTGGATCCTGCGGGTCTGAGGAGCTGTTTGGTGCCTAACCGCGACGCGGTTAGTCATTGTAACTGGGACTGCAGATTGTGGCTGTCTCGATCCCTGATGTTTTTGTTGTTGTCAATCTTCCCTGGGCCCTGCTCTGTCTGGAAGTGCGAGGAGTAGGAACTATGTTGCTACCATGACAAAGACGAAAGACGGCGGGAGTATGGCCACCCGGACTATTTGGCCACCCGGACAATTTGCATTGACACCACCACCCTATGTTTTTACAATGTTGCTACTTGTCACTTTACCCCTATCTACATGTACAAATTAGCAAGATGGCCCCAACAGCTCTGCTCTAGCTCCTAAACAACTTTGTAATGTTTAGTTTTTTTGTGTGCTATTTCTCACATTATTAGCCCAGAATGTTTTTTTTTTGTGTTATTACATGCAGCCGGAAATAACTTCTGGATATCAGAGCGGGGGTAACTCACCAGCATTACGACCAGGAATACAACTTTCCCGAATTGGATCCTTTGTTCGCACCCCCCAGGGCAATTGATCTTATCCCTGAGGCTGCTCCAAGAAGCCGCCGGCGAAGAAGAGGTATTCGGCGTGAACTTGTAGTCCGACTCGGGGGGGGGGGGGGCATCCACTGTTTCTGAGTATATTACTCGATAATGTTCAGTTTCTGGACAAAGTAGATGAGCTCAAGGCGAGGATCTCCTTCCAGAGAAACATCAGGGATAGTAACATACTCTTTCACAGAAACATGGCTCTCTCAGGATATACTGTCCTCGTCCATACAGCCATCTGGGTTCTCAGTACATCGTGCAGACAGGAATAAAGAACTCTCCTTGAAGAAGAAAGGCAGGGGTGTATGTTTCATGATTAACCATTCATGGTGCGACATACAGAAACTCAAGTCCTTCTGGTCCCCCGATATAGAATACCTCACAATCAAATGCCAACCGTATCGCCTCCCAAGAGAATTCTCTCCGGTTATCGTCAGAACCGTGTTTATCCTCCCTCAATCCAATACCATGACGGCCCTCAAAGAACTTTTTGCCTTTACCTCCCTTATCTCACCTCATGTGCTCACATTGTATATAGACTTATTTTTCTACTGTATAATTGACTGTATGTTTGTTTTTCTCCATGTGTATATCTGTGTTGTTGTATGTGTCGAACTGCTTTGCTTTATCTTGACCAGGTCGCAATTGTAAATGAGAACTTGTTCTCAACTTGCCTGCCTGGTTAAATAAAGGTGGGAAAAAACAAACATTGACTGTATTCCTTGTGCTGAGAACACACTCAACCACTGCGTCTCTCTCTTCCGGGATGCCTACAGGGCCCTCCCCCGCACTCCCTTCAGCAAATCAGATTATGACTCCATTTTGCTTCTCTTCCTATTAGGCAGAAACTCAAACACGAGTACCGGTGCTAAGTTCTATTCAACCAACGCTGGTCTGACCAATTGGAATCCATACTTCAAGATTGTTTTGATCTCGCAGGCTGGGATATGTTCCGGGTGGCCTCTGAGAATAACATTGATGTATACACGGACACGGTGACTGAGTTCATCAGGAAGTACATCTGTATTCCCGCTAAGGCATTCAAACAGGCAAAACGTCAGTACGGAGACAAAGTGGAGATGCAATTCAACGGCTCAGACACGAGACGCATGTGGCAGGTTCTACAGACAATCACGGATTACAAAAGGTAAAACCAGCCACTTCAGACACCGAGGTCCCTAACCGCGTCTTCAGAGCATTTGCAGACCAGCTCGCTGGAGACATATTCATTCTCTCCCTATCCCAGTCAGCTGTCCCCACTTGCTTCAAGATGGCCACCATTGTTCCTGTACACAAGAAAGCAAAGGTGACTGAACTAAATGACTATTGCCCGTAGCACTCACTTCTGTCATCATGAAGAGCTTTGAGAAGCTAGTTAAGCATCACATCTACCTGACACCCTAGACCCACTTCAATTTGCTTCCCGCCCCAATAGATCCACTGACGATGCAATCGCCATTGCACTGCACACTACCCTATCCCATCTGAACAAGAGTAATATCTATGTAAGAATGCTGTTCATTTACTATAGCTCAGCAATCAACACCATAGTTCCCTCCAAGCTCAGCATTAAGCTGAGGGCCCTGGTTCTGAACCTTGCCCTGTGCAACTGAGTTCTGGACTTCCTGACGGGCTGCGCCAAGGGGGTGAAGGTAGGAAACAACATCTCCACTTCACTGATCCTCAACACAGGGGCCCCACAACTGTGGGTACTCAGCCCCCTCCTGTACTCCCTGTTCACCTATGACTGCGTGGCCACACACACACACACACCTCCAACTCAATCATCAAGTTTGCAGACAAACATTGTAGGCCTGATTACCAACTATGGCGGAGGTGAGGGACCTGCCGGAGTGGTGCCCGGAAAATAACCACACTCAACGTCAACAAAATGGAGAAAAAAAAAAGGAAAAAAAAAGTTTCCTGAAGTCCACAGAGGGAGCACACCCTTATCCACATTGATGGCACCGCAGAGGAGAAGGTGGAAAGCTTAAATTTCCTTGGCGTACACATCACTGAAGATCTTAAAATGAAGAAATTTGGCTTGAAGGCTGAAGAAATTTGGCTTGGACCCTAAGACCATCACAAACTTGTACAGATGCACAATTGAGAGCATCCTGTCAGGCTGTATCATCGCCTGGTACGGCAATGTTGGGCAGACTGCACCACCCTCTGGAGAGCCCTGCGTTTGTCGGCGGTGCAGTCTGCCCAACGCATTACAGGGGGCACACGACCTGCCCTCCAGGACACCTACAGCACCCAATGTCACAGAAAGGCCCCCAAAAAAATCTGCAAGGACATCAACCACCCGAGCCACGGATTGTTCACCCTGCTATCATCCAGAAGTCAGTACAGGTGCATCAAAGCTGTGACCAAGAGACTGAAAATCAGCTTCCATCTCCAGGCCATCAGACTCCTACTCTGCATTTCAAAATCAAAAATCTAAAATGTGGACTCAAACCAAAAGGACAGATTTCCACCGGTCTAATGTCCATTGCTTGTGTTTCTTGACCAAGCAAGTCTCTTCTTATTGGGGTCCTTTAGTAATGGTTTCTTTGCAGCAATTCGACCATGAAGGCCTGATTCACACAGTCTCCTCTGAACTGTTGATGTTGAGATGTGTCTGTTACTTGAACTCTGAAGCATTTATTTGGGCTGCAATCTGAGGTGAGGTTAATTGCCGATTTCAGAGGCTGGTAACTGTAATGAACTTACCCTCTGCAGCAAAGGTAACTCTGGGTCTTCCTTTCCTGTGGCGTTCCTCATGAGAACTAGTTTCATCATAGTGCTTGATGGTTTTTGCGACTGCACTTGAAGAAACTTGAAATTCTTGAAATGTTCTGGATTGACTGACCATGTCTTAAAGTAACGATGGACTGTCAATTCTCTTTGCTTCTTTGAGCGGTTCTTGCCATAATATGGACTTGGACTTTAACCAAATAGGGCTCTCTCTGTATACCACCCCTACCTTGGTCACAACACAACTGATTGGATTAAATGCATGAGGTTAAGAAAATTCCACAAATTAACTTTTAGCAAGGCACAACTGTTAGCGTCCCACTGATCCGTTAGAAGTTAACTTCCCATTTCGACAACTTCTGGTGAAATAAATTACTATAAATATTCAACTTTCATGAAATCACAAGTGCAATACATCAAAATAAAGCTTAACTTTGTTAATTTTGTTGTTAATCTAGCAGCCGGATGGTTTGGATAGAAAAGCTTTATTTTGATGTATTACTCTTGTGATTTTATGAAAGGTAAATATTTACAATACTGTAATTTGAATTTCGCGCTCTGCAATTTCACTGGATGTTGTCGAGGTGTCTCGCTAGCGGCACAGCCTAACTCAAACAGGTGAACTTCACTAGGGTAGGGGGCCTAAATTAAACGGCCTGCTACTCGGGCCCAGAAGTTATGATATGCATATAACTGGTAGATGTGGATAGAAAACAGTCTAAAGTTTCCAAAACTGTTAAAATTGTGTCTGTGAGCGTAACAGAACTGATTTGGCAGGCGAAAACCTGAGAAAAATCCATTCAGGAAGTTTGTTGTTGTTGGTTTTGTAGTTTTCTATTCAATGCCATTACAGTATCCATTGACGTAGGACTCAAATTGCAGTTCCTATGCCTTCCACTACATGTCAACAGTCTTTAGAAATTGTTTCAGGCTTGTATTCTGATAAGAGGGGGTAAGACCAGTCTGAATGAGTGGACCCTGACGTGTCAGAGCTTTTTCATGCACAATCCCAAGAGAGTGCATTTCTTGTTTTCCTTTTATATTGAAAACGTTATTGTCCAGTTGAAATATTACAGATCATTTAGGCTAAAAACAACCTAAGGATTGAATATAAACATCGTTTGACATGATTCTATGAACTTTACAGATACAATTAGGATTTTTTTCTGCCTGTTTTGACTGTGTTTGACCCTGTGGATTACTGAAGAAAAAGCGAACAAAACAAATGTTTTTGGATATGAAGAGACTATCGAACAAAAGGAAAATGTATTGAGTAAATGAATGTCTGAGTGCAACCATATGAAGATCAAAGGTAAGGGATTAGTTCTCTCTCTCTCTGACTTGTGTAACTCTTCTGCTTGGCTGGTTACGGTTTGTAATGATTTGTCTACTAGGCTATGTTCTCAAATAATCGTAAGGTATGATTTCGCCTTAAAGCATTTTTTAAATCTGACACCGTGGTTTGATTCACAAGAAGTTCATCTTTAACCCTATGTAAAATATGTTTTGTTTTCTGAATTTTATGATAAGAATTTCTGTTTTTGAATTTGGCGCTCTGCAATCTCACTGGATGTTGGCCAGGTAGCTAGCATCCCACCTACCCTAGAGAGGTTAAAACCTTTACAATCTGTGAAGTTATTTGGATTTTTACTGAGTTTACATGATTCCATGTGTTATTTAATAGTTTTGCTGTTATTTAATAGTTTTACTATTGCTGTGACCTAATCTTACCACTAGGGGGAAGTGAGCTGCTGATCACAATTAGCAGCATGAAGTGGAAAGGTTTTGGTTTTCCCCTCACTGATCATAATCATTAATGAACTAAAATGTAGATACACTACATGAAGTTAGACATCAACACAATAGGCTTTGCCAAGCCTTTCCTGTGTTTCCAATGTGACCAACTACACTGATCGAGAAAGATAATTTTAAGGAAAGATATGTGAAGATTCTCAGAGTCAAACTTAACAAAACATGCCAGAAGTATTGAAGGCAATTCACATCAAATATACAGGACACCCTTTTAAGTTCAAATCAGTCGTTTTCTCCATTCTTAGCCAAGATGTCTTAAGCCTGAAGCTTCTAAACAGAATGAGAAACTGTCCAAGAGAATTCAGAGCCTTGAGATGTTGTTGCTCTCTCTATATTTGTCTGGATGTTTGTTTGCTTTAAATCAAAGGCAACCAAATATGGTATCATTCATCAAACTTTAAAGCGATGAATCTGAGATTCGGTCAACAGCAGCCCCACCACTTTTCTGACTATAGAGCTGAGGGACACAGTTGGAGAAATGTAACCTCTCAAATTCGTAGATTATGCTATGGATGTAAGGACTGTCTGACAGTCCATGAGATCAACATGATATTAAACAAACAATGTATCGCTTCAGCACCAAGACATTGTTTACAAACAATGGAGTTAAACAGAGGGGTATACTACAAAGCAGGATCAAAAAGTTAGCCAGCTAACTTGCCTAAATATTGTAAAACATTTATTTTTATATAATCTTGAAATGGACATGGTCTAATTTACTCAAACAACATTTCTAAGCTTAGCTTTCTTAAAGCTGAAATATGTAACCTTCTGGGCAACGCGACCAAATTCACATTGACATATCTATCTCATTGAAAGCATGTTTAAGAAGCGGTAGATCTGTGCTATGTGAGCTATTTCTATACTTCCCATTAATTTTCGTTTTTGCGTCTTTCACATCAACTTCAAACAGCTGAACATACAATATCCAGTTATTTCTGGTTCTTTATCAAAGTTAGCTAACTGCTTGATCATGCTTAGTAGTACACCCCTCTGATGTTCTTAAAAAATAAATACAATACCAACTCACCAGTTATTCCGACTTTATAGAGCTGTCTGAACCTCTGGTTGAAGGACTCCCCTGGTACGTAATCTCCCAGTCCGATGGTACTTAGTGATATAAAACAGAAGTAGATGCTCTCCAGGAAGTTCCAGTTCTCCTCTAGGGAGGAGAAGATGGCCGCCGGGATGAGGAAGAAACAGGAAGCAGCCAGGATGGCGAGGAGTGTGGCGTGGACCACGGCTACGAGAGGCTTGGACAGGCCCCAGCGGGTCGACACGTACATGACTGGACGGCGCGTGCTGAAGATCATGATGCGTTGGACCACGGCGGTGAGGAAGAGGAGGGTGAAGGGGATGCCGATCACAGAGTAGACAATACAGAAGGCTTTGCCTCCATCGGAGAGTGGAGCGGTGTGGCCATATCCTGGTTGAAACAAAGAGACATGGACAGGTTAGTTGAGATAATGAGCAATTAAAAGGATTTCTGGTTCTTAACAAAGCTAAAAATATGCCAATTGCACATGTGGCCGATGTGAAATGGCTAGCTAGTTGGTGGTGGTGCGCGCTAATAGTGTTTCAGTCGGTGACGTCACTGGCTCCGAGACCTAGAAGTAGTTGTTCCCCTTGCTCTGCAAGGGCCGCAGCTTTTGTGGCCCTTGCAGATGGGTAACGATGCTTCATGAGTGACTGTGGTTGATGTGTGCAGAGGGTCCCTGGTTTGAGCCCAGGTTGGGGCGAGGAGAGGGACGGAAGCTATACTGTTACACACTACAGGTCGACCGATTATGATTTTAACACCAATACCGATTATTGGAGGACCAAAAAAAGCCGATGCCGATTAATAGGCCGATTTTCTTTCTTCAGTTTTTTTATGACAATTACAACAATACTGAATGAACATTTATTTTAACTTAATACATCAATACAATACATACATCAATAAAAATACATTTAGCCTCAAATAATGAAACGTTCAATTTGGTTTAAACAATGCAAAAACAAAGTGTTGGAGAAGTAAAAGTGCAATATGTGCTATGTTTTTTTTAAACCTTTATATAACTAGGCAAGTCAGTTAAGAACAAATTCTTATTTTCAATGACGGCCTAGGTTAACTGCCTGTTCAGGGGCAGAATGAGCCTGCTGCTGTACCTTGTCAGCTTGAGGGTTTGAACTTGCAACCTTCCGGTTACTAGTCCAACACTCTAACCACTAGGCTACCCTGCCGCCCCAGGTAAAAAAAGCTAATGTTTGAGTTCCTTGCTCAGAACATGAGAACATATGAAAGTTGGTGGTTCCTTTTAACATGAGACTTCAATATTTCAAGGTAAGAGGTTTTAGGTTATAGTTAATATAGTATTTATAGGACTATTTCTCTCTATACCATTTGTATTTCATTTACCTTTGACTATTGGATGTTCTTATAGGCACTTTAGTATTGCCAGTATTGCCAGTTCGACAGTATAGCTTCCGTCCCTCTCCTCACCCCTACCTGGGCTCGAACCAGGAACACATTGACAACAGCCACCCTCGAAGCAGCGTTACCCATCGCTCCACAAAAGCGGTGGCCCTTGCAGAGCAAGGGGAATAACTACTGCAAGTCTCAGAGCGAGTGACGTTTGAAACTCTTTTAGCGCGCACCCCGCTAACTAGCTAGCCATTTCACATCGGTTACACCAGCCATTAGGCTGATAGGCTTGAGGTCATAAACAGCGCTGTGCTTGCGAAGAGCTGCTGGTAAAAAACACACGAAAGTGCTGTTTGAATGAATGCTTATGAGCCTGCTGCTGCCTACCACCGCTCAGTCAGACTGCTCTATCAAATAATAGACTTAATTATAATATCACACAGAAATACGAGCCTTTGGTCATTAATATGGTCGAATCCGGAAACTATCATTTCGAAAACAAAACGTTTATTATTTCAGTGAAATACGAAACCGTTCGGTATTTTATCTAACGGGTGGCATCCCTAAGTCTAAATATTCTTGTACATTGTACAACCTTCAATATTATGTCATAATTACGTAAAATTCTGGCAAATTAGTATGCAATGAGCCAGGCGGCAACAAACTGTTGACTATACCCTGACTCTGTGTGCAATGAACGTAAGAGAAGTGACACAATTTCACCTGGTTAATATTGCCTACTAACCTGGATTTCTTATAGCTAACTATGCAGTTTAAAAATATATATACTTCTGTGTATTGATTTTTTTTAAAGGCATTGGTGCTTATGGTTAGGTACAGTCGTGCAACGACTGTGCTTTTTTCACAAATGCGCTTTTGTTAAATCATCCCCCAGCGTTGCTTCGATTATATGCAACGCAGGACACCCTAGATAAACTAGTAATATCATCAACCATGTGTAGTTAACTAGTGATTATGATTGATTGATTGTTTTTTATAAGATAAGTTTAATGCTAGCTAGCAACTTACCTTGGCGTACTGCATTTGCGTAACAGGCAGGCTCCTCGTGGAGTGCAATGAGAGGCCGGTGGTTAGAGCGTTGGACTAGTTAACCGTAAGGTTGCAAGATTGAATCCCAGAGCTGACAAGGTCAAAATCTGTCGTTCTGCCCCTGAACAAGGCAGTTAACCCACCGTTCCTAGGCCGTCATTGAAATAAGAATGTGTTGTTAAATGACTTGCCTAGTTAAATAATGATTAAATAAAAGGTGAAAAAAAAGGCAAATTCGGCATCCAAAAATACTGATTGTAGCAATTGTTATGAAAACTTGAAATCGGCCCAAATAAAAAAAATCTGACATTCTGATGAATCGTCAACCTCTATTACACACACACACCCCCAATTAGTAAAAGTGCTGCCCTTTAGAGAAAACTTCAGATTATCAGCAAACTGCTTAGACAAAAGGAAGAGCTGCACCCTTTCCTTTTGTTTAATTGGTTTCTGAACCACAAAACAAGATATCTATTGTCAGTAGCTTAAGTCTTTGTTTCTTTGGTAAAGCCTTATATGCTTCCAACATTATCATCTTTTTCCACATCTACAAGGCAGTAGTCATGACAATCGTCTATTGCTGGTTTTAGAGCTGTTCACAACAATAGGAAGGAGCAACAGAACACATTATTATCTCATTTAGACAGGCAAACCAGCATAGCCATGACGTCAGAGGGGGTTGAGCACTCTGTTCTGTAGCTCATGGCACGGACACGAGTAGGTGCCATTAAAAGAAAAGAGAATGTAGCATGTTTTGGTTAAGTGTTCCTAGCATGAGTGGTTTAAATGCAATGGCCCTCCAACTCAACTAAGCTACTTTATGTCAGAGATGGCCTACCATGATAAATTGTCATTGATATCTTTACTATGTCAAAACGTATTACATTTTTTTGTCAGGAATGTTATCCTGCAGTAAAAGTATCTATCAAGTAATGTGATGAACGGTTATAAAGTATTACCCTGGACGATTGACCTGACACCAAAAAGTAAGTTCCCCTCTGAGAAAAGAAAGTTATTGCAAGTCTAAACCACCTCTTTACTACAGTAATAGGCTACTACTACTACCACCATAGCTTCTTGTCAAGAAGCAACGTGGTGGATTGTAAGGACCAGAACAGAGAGTTCTTCTATACCACCTGTGAAATGAATACCTCGACACCATAGCATCCCTTGTACTTGACTTTTTCATGGATCTCTCTGGCTGTATTGTGACTATTGTATATTTTCTTGTGTTTCATTGTTGCAATTAAAACATGACAGATGCCTGTGTGAGGAAAAGGTGACTGAGAAGGAAGTGTGGTTGGAGACTTGAGTCATGTCATGGAAGTATTAAATGACAATGGGTGCCTAATCTTGTCAAACCGGATTGTCTGCAATCGGCACACCCATATTTCCCAGCTTTAGGCCTATCCTTGTGGCTCTGTTCTATTTACATGGGACCACACTAAGCCTATGTATCACCTGGTACTTTAAGGTGCAACATCAACTCAGACACCAATTTCAAAATGGCCTATATGTTGGAAGCACAGTCAAAGATTACTTCTGAGCGTCTTTGTATCACTTGGGTTAGGACCAAAGTTCTACAGAGACATGAAACTAATGTAGGCCTTTTACACAATAGGCTATATGATAAGGAGGCTGTTATACGTAACACCTATTCAAAAGAAACGCCTTTGCTGTCTGATCTGAAGCATGAAATGTTGGTATCCCATCCCTAAACATTACTTATGTTAGGCCTACATAAAATCACATATGTTGTAACTTGAAAAGTTAGGCTCAAACGGAATTGACATAGTGTTTTCTTTTAAAGTCGGTAAACATTGGTGAGAGTGTAAAAAACTACAGACCCAGGCTTGTAGGCTTTTTTAAAGGATAAGTGTGTTCAGTGTGTGAGAAAGAACGTTCCCTTGCTCAATGCATAAACACAGACGAGCAGACAGACATTGAGGGCATCCTGTATATTATCATGACAGAATGCTGAGCTCGGGTAACGTAGGCAAGTGTTAGTTACTTGGGTGTACAGTGTCGCGAAAGGGTACATTTCAGTGTCACAGGCAACAACAAAATGCCAACCTGCTTTCAGGAATGTCGTGTGCCTACCTAACAAGACGCGTATGACAATAATCAACTATATTACCACTAGACATGACTACGTAAACAAGCAACTCCCTTATTTTTCTGAAAATATAGCTATTAAAAGAAACACATTTCTGAATTGCACCTATTCATTTCTGGGGGCGATGCGCCGATGCAGAACGCGTTTTTGACGCGGAGGCTGCATCACCTCCTTCAAGCCCCGTATGTCATTCAACGTTCCATCGAGAGATGGCTGAAAAGCAGTAGTCTACACTTAAAATGGGCCACTGACTGACTCACCTGTGGTAGACAATACAGTACTGGCGAAAAACAGCGAGGAGGTGAAGTCCCAATTCCAATTTGCCGATGCGTTGTTGAGAATGGACACTCCATAGTTACTGGCCTCGAGCGCCTTCTCCAAAAACTCCTCGAGGCGTTCTTCCGACAGACATTGGTTTTCTTGGAGGAACTGTTTTTTGATGGTTCGGAGCTCCTGGCGTAGAAGGTCTTCATAAGGCAGTTCCACCGAGGAAAAGACAACAGCTCCGAATATAAGATACAGAATATAGCCCAGGACTAAAAACAAAAAATACCATGTCGATTTGTGACTTTCGATCAATCGCACACACGAATTGCTAGTTAGAGATTGTAGCATTTTCCAATAGTTCTCGAATCGACAAGTTGATGGGCTACAGTTGATATCCTTGTCATAAACAATGAATAGCCTAGACACCACAAATGTTACAATGACTTCTAGTTTCTTTTCACACGCACTGTCCTTAGCAACAGCTAAGCTTATGATGACAATCGTTTTTTCTGTCTCTGTCTGTTGGGAAAGCTAAATGGACACGCCTGGTGCCCAAATTGATGACGTTGTCGTGCAGCGAGAGTCGAGTGGAGACGAACAGATTCGGTTCAGTCAGTTCAATCTGTCTTCCTGATGAGCCCTTCCCAGCCAGCTACGTTAGACGTTAATAATGCGGTACTTATAGGCTACATTTTCGATGAAAATCACTACAATACATATGTTTTAGCTGTCACCCTGGCCTGATAGATAGTGTAGCCAATATCAACACTGAACAAAAATATAGACGCACCATGCAACAATTAACGATTTTATTGAGTTACAGTTCATATAAGGAAATCAGTAAATTGAAGTGAATTCATTATTTTATTTAACCTTTATTTAGCTAGACAAGTCAGTTAGGAACATATTATTTACAATGACTGCCTACCAAAAGGCAAAAGGCCTCCTGCAGGGATGGGGGCTGGGATTAAAAATAAATAAATACAAATATAGGACAAAACACACATCATGACGAGAGACAACATAACACTTCATAAAGAGAGACCTAAAATGACAACATAGCAGGGCAACATAGCATGGCAGCAACACATTAAACACTCATCTATGGATTTCACATGGCTGGGCAGGGGTGCAGCCATGGTTGGGCATGGGAGGGCATAGGCCCACCCACTTGGGAGCCAGTCCCAGACAATCACAATTAGTTTTTCCCTACAAAAGGGCTTTATTACAGACAGAAATACTTCTGTTTCATCAGCAGTCCGGGTGGCTGGTCTCAGACGATCCCACAGGTGAAGAAGCCAGATGTGAAGTTCCTGGGCTGGCGTGGTTATACATGGTCGGCAGTTGTGAGGCCAGTTGGATACACGGCCAGATATTTTTTTTAAACGACATTGGAGGTGGTTCATGGAAGAGAAATTAACATTAAATTATCTGGCAACAGCTCTGGTGGACATTCCGGCAGTCAGCATGACAATTGCATGCTCCCTCAAAATTTGAGACATCTGTGGCATTGTTGTGTGACAGAACTTCATATTTTAAGAGTGGCCTTTTATTGTCCCTAGCACAAGATGCACCTGTGTAATGATCGTGCCGTTTAATCAGCTTCTTGATATGCTACGCATGTCAGGCTCACTAACAGGGGTGTAAACACATTTGTGCACAACATTTGAGATAAATAAGCTTTTTGTGCGTATGGAACATTTATGGGATCTTTTTTTGCGACCAATGAAACATGGGACCAACACTTTACATGTTGCGTTGATATTTTTGTTCAGTAAAGCTGCAGTACTTCCCTCTATTTACTGCAGCAAGTGGGAGCTAAGGACACGGTGACCCGTGTTGTTGGCTTGCAGCACAAACGCTCCCTAGCATTGACCAGTATAGATTATCCCGGTGACATCCAGATGGTTACTATCAATAGCCGATTAGAAGTAATTTATCGTGTAGGCTGCTATCAAGTGGGATGGAACAAATTAGAGATGGTGACCAATAATCCCAAGTTATTTCCCCATCGATATAAACACAATTTTCCTTTTTAACTAGCACAATGCTGCTGCTGTTGCCATCATTAACTAGCTTGACTGACTGAACCGAATCCACCCACGACTTTCCACTGCGCGACCTACGTCATCCATGTGAGCACCAGGCGTGCCTGTATAGCCTCTCTTTCCATACTAACCTACTCTTGTCTATTCAGTTCACTTTCACGGGTCGAGCTGCTGCTGAGAGAATGATGTGGCGGCGGAGAGAATGTGCTTCTCTTATCTCTTCCCAGGTGAAACGCATTGAAAGAGAGACACTCGGGCGTAGAGCGCTAGTCTATAGCACCTCTTTGGCTATAGCTATTGTTATCGAAATTAACAGACGGTCAACGAGAAAGCCAAGGGCATAGTGAAATCAAACATTTTGGCTAAAATTAGATGCTATTACTGAAATTGAAATTGGGAGGTTGACTTTTTATTTAGTGTTAACCTACCCAAAGACAATGACTGACATTGGCAGGGACAACTTCATTATTTTAGTAGGCTGTAGCCTGTCACATCCCTCTTCCTATAGGCTGCATGTATGTGTGTGTGTGTGTGTGTGTGTCTTTCACACATAATCGCCAAACCATCTCATTCCACTCCCCAACTGTCTGACGTTATAACCTTCATTTGAACAAGGATAAAAGGCCAGTTGCCAAGTAGGCTAGGCTCCTTTCCAGATCCCGTATTGCGTAATGTTTTCTCTCTACTAAGTTAACAACCTATTAGACCGAATATTGAATTTGTCACAACAGGTGTAGACTAACTGTGAAATGCTTACTTACAGGCCCTTCCCAACAATGCAGAAAACAGAAACAGAAATAGTAAAAAATAACACAAAGGATAGAGCAGTTATAGAAAGATAATAACACAAGGAATAAATGCACAATGAGTAATGATAACTTGGCTATATACACGGGGTGTGCATGGGTACGAGGTAATGGAGGTAAATAGGTACATATCGGTAGGGATAAAGTGACTAGGCAACGGGATAGATCATATCAGTAACAGCAGAGTATGTGATGAGACAAAACCACCCTTGCTGTCTTTGCCTGGCCTGGCTCCCCTCTCTCCACTGGGATTCTCTGCCTCTGACCCTATTACGTGACCTCAGTCACTGGCTTACTAGTGCTCTTTCATCATGTCCTTAGGAGGGGTGCGTCGTGACAGTTTTTTGTTATTGTTGCTATACTTAACTTGAGTGGGTTGAGTCACTGATGTAATCTTCCTGTTTGGTCTTGTGCCCCCTCAGACTTGTCTCAGGGTAGTAAGTTGGTGGTCTGTTGATATCCATCTGGTGGTGTGGAAGCTGTGCTTTAGTAAAGTGGGTGGGGTTATATCCTTCCTGGTTGGCCCTGTCCGGGGTATCGTCAGACAAGGCCACAGTGGCCCGATCCACCTTATCTCAGCCTCCAGTATCTATGCTGCAAAAGTCTATGTGCCAGGGGTCTAGGGTCAGTCTGTCATATCTGGTGAAATTATCCTGTCTTATCTGGTGTCCTGTGTGATCTTAAGTATGCTCCCTCTAATTCTCCCATATCTCTCTCTCCCCTCCCAGAGGACCTGTGCCCTAGGACCATGCCTCAGGACTACCTGGCCTGATGACTCCTGGCTGTCCCAGTCCCCAGTCAAACTTGTTATGCTGCTGCTCAAGTTTCAACTGTTCTGCTTGCGTTCTTTGGCTGTCCAAAGTTCTACCTGGAGTTATACCTGGAACCAAAAAAAGTTCTTCAAAGGGTTCTCCAATGGAGACAGCCGAAGATAGATAGCACCTTTTTTTCTTAGGGTGTAGTCTTAGAATCTCCACCCGGCACAGCCAGAAGAGGATTGACCACACCTCAGAGCCTGGTTCCTTTCTAGGTTCCTGCCTTTCTAGGGAGTTTTCCTAGCCACCGAGCTTCTACATCTGCATCGCTTGCTGTTTGGGGTTTTAGGCTGGGTTTCTGTATAAGCACGTTGTGACATCTGCTGATGTAAAACAGGCTTTATACAGTTGAAGTTGGAAGTTTACATACACTTAGGATGGAGTCATTAAAACTTGTTTTTCAACCACTCCACAAATTTCTTGTTAACAAATTATAGTTTTGGCAAGTCGGTTAACATCTACATTGTGCATGACACATGTAATTTTTCCAACAATTGTTTACAGACAGATTATTTAATTTATAATTCAATGTATCACAATTCCAGTGGGTCAGAAGGAGACGTGTTCTGTCTCATAGAGATGAACGTACTTTGGTGCGAAAAGTGCAAATCAATCCCAGAACAACAGCAAAGAACCTTGTGAAGCTGCTGGAGGAAACGGGTACAAAAGTATCTATATCCACAGTAAAACAAGTCCTATATTGACATAACCTGAAAGGCTGCTCAGCAAGGAAGAAGCCACTGCTCCAAAACCGCCATAAAAAAGCCAGACTACTGTTTGCAACTGCACATGGGGACAAAGATCGTACTTTTTGGAGAAATGTCCTCTGGTCTGATGAAACAAAAATAGAACTGTTTGGCCATAATGACCATCGTTAAGTTTGGAGAATAAAGGGGGAGGCTTGCAAGCCGAAGAACACCATCCCAACCGTGGGATCATGTTGTGGGGGTGCTTTGCTGCAGGAGGGACTGGTGCACTTCACAAAATAGATGGCATCATGAGGAGGAAAATTATGTGGATATATTGAAGCAACATCTCAAGACATCAGTCAGGAAGTTGAAGCTTGGTCGCAAATGGGTCTTCCAAATGGACAATGACCCCAAGCATACTTCCATAATTGTGGCAAAATGGCTTAAGGACAACAAAGTCAAGGTATTGGAGTGGCCATCACAAAGCCCTGACCTCAACCCTATAGAACATTTGTTGGGAGAACTGAAAAAGCATGTGCGAGCAAGGAGGCCTACAAACCTGACTCAGTTACACCAGCTCTGTCAGGAGTAATGGGCCAAATTTCACCCAACTTATTGTGGGAAGCTTGTGGAAGGCTACCCAAAACATTTGACCCAAGTTAAAGAATTTAAAGGCAATGCTACCAATCACTAATTGAGTGTATGTAAACGTCTGACCCACTGGGAATGTGATGAAAGAAATTAAAGCTGAAATAAATCATTCTCTCTACTATTATTCTGACATTTCACATTCTTCAAATAAAGTGGTGATCCTAACTGACCTAAGACAGATAATTTTTACTAGCATTAAATGTCAGGAATTGTGAAAAACTGAGTTTAAATGTATTTGGCTAAGGTGTATGTAAACTTCCGACTTCAACTGTAAATACATTTGATTGATTGATTGACAAAAGAGATTAGTGCCAAAAGGGTCAATGCAGATATTCTGGATAGCTATTGGTTAACTATTTAATTAACAATTTAGGAGTCTTATACTTTGGGGGTAGAAGCTGTTCAGGATCCTGTTGATTCCAGACTTGGTGCATTGCTACCGCTTGCCATGCAGAGTCAGAGGGAACAGTCTGACTTGGGTGGCTGGAATCTTTGACAATTTTTAGGGCCTTCTTCTGACACCGCCTGGTATAAAGGTCCTGGATGGCAAGGAGCTCGGCTCCAGTAATGTACTGAGCCGTATGCATATCGTCTATAGTGCCTTGCTGTTGGATGCCAAGCAGTTGCCATACCAAGCGGTGATTCAGCCAGTCAAGATGCTCTCAATGGTGCAACTGTATAACTTTTTGAGGATCTAAGGGACCATGACAAATCTTTGCAGCCAACTGAGGGGGAAGAGGGATTGCCATGCCCTCTGCGTGACTGTGTTGATGTGTTTGAACCATGACAGTTCCTTAGTGATGTGCACACACAGGAACTTGAAGCTCTCGACCTGTCCCACAACAACCTAGTTGATGTGCCTACTACATACTGTATCTATTTTACCAGGTGAGTTCACATTCTAATGTTCCATCTGCAGGCTATGTACACTTCCCCTACTAACTACATCATTATGATGAGCGCATGTCCACCAGTAGGGGCATCATGCACCCCAAAAATCTGAGGGCACTATGTACGTGTGGATGGCTGGGGGTAATTTGGAGGGATTTTTCTAACACCTGAAACAGATTTTTCCTGCAATCTAGAGCAATAATCATTATGCTCCTATGTAAAGAAATATTAAAAAATATGTGTATTTTTCTGCATACCTCTTGAGCTGTCCTCCTGACTGGTGTTTTTTTTTTTTAAAGAAACCAGCTGTGCTTTTCTGCATCTCTGCTAAAATCTGGGTAAAATATTGAAAGGAATGTGAGTCTTATTAGTTTCATTTAGTTGTTGCTTGCTTTTCTAAAGTCTAGCTGGTGTGCCAGCTAAGATAGACAAGCTAGCTACTGTAACTTGATTGATAGCCTGAAATGGCTTCTTGGTAGCTAGTTATGAGGTTGGGAGATTCAAATGAAATGTCATTGGTCACATACACATGGTTAGCAGATGTTAATGCGAGTATAGCGAAATGCTAGTTCCGACCATGCAGTAATATCTAACAATTAATCTAACAATTTCACAACAACTACCTTATACACACACGTGTAAATGAATGAATATGAATATGTACATATAAATATATGGATGAGCGATGGCATAGGTAAGATGCAGTAGATGGTATAGAGTACAGTATACACATATGAGATGAGTAATGTAGGGTATGTAATCATTATATAAAGTGGCATTTTAAAGTGAATAGTGATACATTTATTACATCAAATTTTTTATTATTAAGTGGCTAGAGATTTGAGTCAGTATATTGGCAGCATCCACTCAATGTTAGTGGTAGCTGTTTAATAGTCTGATGACCTTGAGATAGAAGCTGTTTTTCAGTCTCTCGGTCCAAGCTTTGATGCACTTTACTTACCTCGCCTTCTGGATGATAGCCGGGGTGAATAGGCAGTGGCTCGGGGGGTGTTGTCCTTGAGGATCTTTTTGGCCTTCCTGTGACATCGGGTGGTGTAGGTGTCCTGGAGAACAGGTAGTTTGCCCCCAGTGAAGGGTTGTGCAGACCTCACTACCCTCTGGAGAGTCTTACGGTTGTGGGCGGAGCAGTTGCCGTACCAGGCGGTGATACAGCCCGACAGGATGCTCTCGATTGTGCATCTGTAAAAGTTTGTGTGTTTTTGTTGACAAGCCAAATTTCTTAAACCTCCTGAGGTTGAAGAGGTGCTGTTGCGCCTTCTTCACTACGCTGTCTGTGTGGGTGGACCATTTCAGTTGTTCTGTGATGTGTATGCCGAGGAACTTAAAACTTTCCATCTTCTCCACTACTGTCCCATCGATGTGGATCGGGGGGTGCTCCCTCTTCTGTTTCCTGAAGTCCACTATCATCTCCTTTGTTTTGTTGACGTTGAGTGTGAGGTTATTTTCCTGACACCACACTCCAAGGGCCCTCACCTCCTCCCTGTAGGCCGTCTCGTCGTTGTTGGTGATCAAGCCTACCACTGTAGTGTCGTCTGCAAACTTGATGATTGAGTTGGAGGAGTGCATGGCCATGCAGTCATGATAGATCAGGGAGTACAGGAGAGGGCAGAGAACGCACCCTTGTGGGGCCCCAGTGTTGAGGATCAGCGGGGTGGAGATGTTGTTTTCCTACCCTCACCACCTGGGGGTGTCCCGTCAGAAAGTCCAGGACCCAGTTGCACAGGGCGGGGTCGAGACCCAGAGTCTCGAGCTTAATGACGAGTTTGGAGGGTACTATGGTGTTAAATGCTGAGCTGTAGTTGATGAACAGCATTCTTACACAATTTGCTTACTTCCCCCAATGGGTATTCCTCTTGTCTAGATGGTTTCGGGCAGTGTGCAGTGTGATTGCGATTGCGTCGTCTGTGGACCTATTGGGGCAGTAAGCAAGTTGGAGTGGGTCTAGGGTGTCACGTAGGGTGGAGGTGATATGATCCTTGACTAGTCTCTCAAAGCACTTCATGATGACGGAAGTGAGTGCTACGGGGCGATAGTCGTTTAGCTCAGTTACCTTCGTTTTCTTGGGAACAGGAACAATGGTGGCCCTCTTGAAGCATGTGGGAACAGCAGACTGGGATAGGGATTGATTGAATATGTCCATAAACACACCAGCCAGCTGGTCTGCGCATGCTCTGAGGACGAGGCTAGGGATACCATCTGGGCCGGCAGCCTTGCGAGGGTTAACACGTTTAAGTGTTATACTCACGTTGGCTGCGGTGAGGGAGAGCCCACATGTTTTGGTAGCGGGCCGTGTCGGTGGCACTGTATTGTCCTCAAAGCGAGCAAATAAGCGGTTTAGTTTGTCTGGGAGCAAGACATCGGGGTCCGCGACGGGCTGGTTTTCTTTTTGTAGTCCGTGATTGACTGTAGACCCTGCCACATACCTCTTGTGTCTGAGCTGTTGATTTGCGACTCTACTTTGTCTCTATACTGACGCTTAGCTTGTTTTTCACCTTTATTTAACCAGGTAAGCTAGTTGAGAACAAGTTCTCATTTGCAACTGCGACCTGGCCAAGATAAAGCATAGCAGTTCGACACATACAACAACACAGAGTTACACATGGAATGAACAAAGCATAAGTCAATAATACAGTAGGAAAAAAAAGGAAAAAAGTCTATATACAGTGAGTGCATATAAGGTCAAATAAGGGAGTTATAAATAGGCCATGGTGGCGAAGTAATTACAATATGGCAATTAAACACTGGAATGGTAGATGTGCAAAAGATGGATGTGCAAGTAGAGATACTGTGGTGCGAAAGGAGCAAAATAAATAAATACAGTATGGGAATGAGGTAGATAGATGGGCTGTATACAGATGGGCTATGAACAGGTGCAGTGATCTGTGAGCTGCTCTGACAGCTGGTTCTTAAAGCTAGTGAGGGAGATGGGAATCTCCAGTTTCAGTGATTTTTGCAGTTCGTTCCAGTCAGTGGCAGCAGAGAACTGTAAGGAAAGGCGACCAAAGGAGGAATTGGCTTTGGGGATGACCAGTGAGATATACCTGCTAGAGCGTGTGCTACGAGTGGGTGCTGCTATGGTGACCAGCGAGCTGAGATAGGGCGGGGAATTACCTAGCAGAGACTTGTAGATAACCTGTAGCCAGTGGGTTTGGCGACGAGTATGAAGCGAGGGCCAGCCAACGAGAGCGTACAGGTCGCAGTGGTGGGTAGTATATGGGGCTTTGGTGACAAAACGGCTGGCATTGTGATAGACTACATCCAGTTTGCTGAGTAGAGTGTTGGAGGCTATTTTATAGATGACATTGCCGAAGTCAAGGATCGGTAGGATGGTCAGTTTTACGAGGGTATAATTGGCAGCATGAGTGAAGGTAGCTTTGAGGTGAAATAGGAAGCCGATTCTAGATTAAATTTTTGATTGGAGATGCTTAATGTGAGTCTGGAAGGAGAGTTTACAGTCTAGCCAGACACCTAGGTATTTGTAGTTATCCACGTATTCTAAGTCAGAGCCGTCCAGAGTAGTGATGCTGGATGGGCGGGCAGGTGCGGGCAATGATCGGTTGAATAGCATGCATTTAGTTTTATTTGCATTTAAGAGCAGTTGGAGGCCACGGAAGGAGAGTTGTATGGCATTGAATCTTGTCTGGAGGTTAGTTAACACAGTGTCCAAAGTAGGGCCAGAAGTATACAGAATGGTGTCGTTGCGTAGAAGTGGATTAGAGAATCACCAGCAGCAAGAGCGACATCATTGATGTATACAGAGAAGAAAGTCGGCCCGAGAATTGAACCCTGTGGCATCCCCATAGAGACTGCCAGAAGCCCGGGCAACAGGCCCTCCGATTTGACACACTGAGCTCTATCAGAGAAGTAGTTGGTGAACCAGGCGAGGCAATCATTTGAGAAACCAAGGCTGTTGAGTCTGCCAATAAGAATGTGGTGATTGACAGAGTCGAAAGCCTTGGCCAGGTCGATGAATACAGCTGCACAGTAATGTCTCTCATCGATGGCGGTTATGATATCGTTAAGGACCTTGAGCGTGGCTGAGGTACCCCCATGACCAGCTCAGAAACCAGATTGCATAGCAGAGAAGGTACGATGTGATTCAAAATGGTCAGTAATCTGTTTGTTAACCTGGCTTTCGAAGACCTTAGAAAAACTAACAGGTCTGTGAGAGCCGGAATTCTTACTGGTTGGTAGGTGATCAAATACTTATGTCATGCAATAAAATGCAAATGAATTACTTAAAAATCAAACAATGTGATTTTCTGGATTTTTGTTTTAGATTCCGTCTCTCACAGTTGAAGTGTACCTATGATAAAAATTACAGACCTCTACATGCTTTGTAAGTAGGAAAACTGTTTCAAATACTTGCTCACCCCACTGTATATCCATATATATATATATATATATATATATAGTGGATTAGCACTATATATATATATATATACAAAAATAACACTCATAAATATCAAAAAAGAAGTAACAAAGACAAAAAGAAACAAATTGTAGTGTATAAATACAAACAAAAAAGAGAATTGAAATATTACAATATTACCCTATTGCTAACAAAAAACACAAATAAAACTAAATTGCACAAATTCTATATCACATAAATACACAAATAGAATAACACACTTATAAAGAAGAGAATTTGATTATTATACTATTGCACTTCAAACAAGAAACACACAAACTAAATTGTACAACTGCCATCTAAACCCTGACCTTTCTTGCCTTCCTTGATGCAAAGTCATCAATTACATCATCATAAGAAATCTGCCCAGCAATTGCATGGTTAATACGGATGACAGCAAGGCCACTAAGGCATTCCTGTGACATAGTGGACGTCAGGTAGGATTTGATGAGCTTCAGCTTTGAAAAGCTCCTCTCTGCTGAAGCTATGGTCACTGGAAGAGTAAGACAAATTCTGAGAGCAGTCCACAAATGTGGATATATTTCTGAGAGCTCCCTTTCGTGCATAAATATCAGCAGCTCCAAGCAGGGTCATGGTCTTCGATGGCAAGTCAGGCAAGTTCTTCAGTTCCTGTGCAAGCTCTCTGCCATCCAAGTCTGAGTGTTCTTTATAGTGCAGTGTCATACTAAGGACCTCACATTGCTCTGTCAGCTCCTCATTTGAGAGACTTTGGAAGGTTGACACTCCAAACTTCTCCCCCACATTTTCCAATGTGGAAAATCTTTCCTGAAGGGCTGAGGTTGCAGCATCAACGATGACATTGAAAAATGTCCCATCCAGCTTCTTCAGGGCATCACTCAAAGGCTCATCAAATGATCCGTATGAAATGTCCTGCTTTGTGGACCTCAGCCTTTTAGTTGTAGAACGGCCTCTACATTCATAGCCTCGCAAATATCCTTGGCTGACGCTTGTGCATTCATAAAGCCTGTTGCCCTGTAGTTGCTGAGACCTCTCTCTGTCTTTCTGAGAAGACTGACTGCAACATCCACATGCATACTGGGAGACTGCATCAGCTTGCTCACATGTTGGATCTGGCTCCAGATGTCATACCACATCACTGTACAGATGCTGAAGTGGTATGATCCTACCTCCTCTGACAAGGACTGGGCCTCAATCTTTATCACAGGGTCTTTGGTTTGATCCCTCACCTCAATCAGTGCCCCTCTCACCGCTGCTGCCTGATACCTCAGTGGCTTGAAACTCTTAACTTTCCTCTCCCACCTTGTCTAAGTCCACATCTTCAAAGGGATGTCCACATGTTTTTTCAGGATGGCTCATCGCTGTGTGGAGGCTGAGAACAAGGTGTACAGTTTGTGTAAGATGCCAAAGTAACCTGTGGCATCGACAGAAC
The DNA here is from genome assembly GCF_002021735.2 of Oncorhynchus kisutch. Lineage (NCBI taxonomy): Eukaryota > Metazoa > Chordata > Actinopteri > Salmoniformes > Salmonidae > Oncorhynchus > Oncorhynchus kisutch. Next base: position 31,077,763 of record NC_034198.2, on the reverse strand, counting down.
TTTTAGCAGCATCAGCCACAACCAGGTTCAATGTGCGAGCCCCACATGGCACAAACAGAGCTCTTGGATTCAATTCCAGGAGTCTGGCTTGGACACCTTTGTTTTTGCCTCTCATGTTGGCCCCATTATCATAAGAATGTCCTTGTCATGCCCTGATCTGTTACACCTGTCCTTGTGCTTGTCTCCACCCACTCCAGGTGTCGCCCATCTTCCCCATTGTCCCCTGGGTACTTATACCTGTGTTCTCTGTTTGTCTGTTGCCAGTTCATCTTGTTTGTCAAGTCAACCAGTGTTATGTTTCTCAGCTCCTGCTTTTCCCCAGTCTCTCTTTTCTCGCCCTCCTGGTTTTGACAATTGCCTGTCCTGACTCTGAGCCCACCTGCCTGACCACTCTGCCTGCCCCTGAGCCTGCCTGCCATCTGGTGCCTTTGCCCCTACTCTGGATTACCGAACCCTGCCTGCCTTGACCTGTCGTTTGCCTGTCCCTGTTGTTGTAATTAACATTGTTACTTAAACAAAGTCTGCACTTGGGTCTTACCTGAAACATGATAGTCCTCTGCAGTCCTCAAAAGGAATTTTTAGCTCCTCTAATCTGAGAATCAGGGATGCCAAATGTTGGCCCGTGGACTCCTCTGCTTCCAAAACCCCCATAAAATGTTCCTTTATGTGGGGCTCCTTCAGTAACACAATTCTAATCACAACTGACAACTGTACAGTGTGGCTGACATCTGAGGTGCAATCTAGAATGATTTTGCCAGCTTGATGTCACTCACCATTATTGAATTGACCTTGCTGCTCAACAAATCAATAAGTTCATTCTGTATTTGGTGGCCAAGGTAGCAGGTGGTGTGACTCACGGTCCCTTTTGGACAAGGTTAAGGTGCTCTTTCATGACTACATCAAATTGGGCCATCAGTTCAACCTCTTTGAGGAAATTAAAATTTGATGGAGAGTACAGTGTTTCTGTGTGTCCCCTAACACGGAACCCAAACCGGCTGTGCGCGTACGCCATCGTGCACTATCGTGCATAAATATATTTCGTCCCCCTACACCAAACGCGATCACGACACGCAGCTTAAAATATCAAAACAAACTCTGAACCAATGTCATTAATTTGGGAACAGGTTGAAAAGCATTAAACATGTATGGCAATTTAGCTAGTTAGCTTGCACTTGCTAGCTAATTTGTCCTATTTAGCTAGCTTGCTGATGCTAGCTAATTTGTCCTGGGATATAAACATTGAGTTGTTATTCTACCTGATATCCTGACGCTCCGAGATAATTTCTGAAGAGGCCTGTGTGGCTGAGAGGGTGGATGGCTCCTCATCCTGGCCAGTGCCAGATGGTGCTCCAAAATATTTCAGAAGTGCCCCTGAATTTGCATTGAAATACAGTATGTGAGTCTGACACCCTAAATACATTTGTTGCACAATTAAATATACATGTCATTTTGTACAATTTATCAAACTTTCAGAATAGGAACCACATGAACCATACAACCTCCTTGGCTAATTCTAGGCATAAGGCACCCCAAAATACTCGTTAAATCACAAAATATACAAAATATTAGCATAATATAGACATCTTTTAAGTTAGCCTACAGCATTGGAAATTCCCCTTACTGAGCTCAGGACCTAGTCAATACAATCACAGAAAACCTTTATGATGTCACCTCAATGAAAGTCAACCAAATCAAGAATGTGCTAGTTAGGTTGTAATCATTTTACTGCAGGCTACACACATTATCATGATGAAACTGTGTGAAATTATATCCAATGTTATGTAAGCTAGTTGGACAGAAAACAGAATATTGTTGCCCTATGTGTAATAGCATAGCAAGCAACATAGCAACATAGACTAGCAAACATAAGTGTTATACTAGCCTATTTCATTACATGCATAATATTATACTCATAAAGAGATGACATAGCTGCAAACCTTTATCTTTTGTGCGTTTCTCCTCTTCTTCTCTCCTCTTTTTCCTAGACTGGACACCTGATGGCTTAGACCTCTTCTTATCACTAGCTTTAAGCACCAGCTGTCAGAGCAGCTCACAGATTACTGCACCTGTACATAGCCCATCTTTAATTTAGCCCAAACAACTACCTCTCCCCCTACTGTATTTATTTATTTATTTTGCTCCTTTGCACCCCATTATTTATATTTCTACTTTGCACATTCTTCCACTGCAAATCTACCATTCCAGTGTTTTACTTGCTATATTGTATTTACTTCGCCACCATGACCTTTTTTTTGCCTTTCCCTCCCTTATCTCACCTCATTTGCTCACATTGTATATAGACTTTTTTTCCTACTGTATAATTGACTGTATGTTTGTTTTACTCCATGTGTAACTCTGTGTTGTTGTATGTGTTGAACTGCTTTGCTTTATCTTGGCCAGGTCGCAATTGTAAATGAGAACTTGTTCTCAACTTGCCTACCTGGTTAAATAAAGGTGAAATAAAATAAATAAAATGATCCATGTGTGTTGATTTGGCACTGGAGCATCAATACATTACCCATCCCCCAACACTGTCAACCAAGAGTCAAGACTAAAACAATTCACCTTGGTGGTGTGCAGACTGCTTTTATATTATTCTTAACAATTTTGCACAAACCAGAAAAAAATGCAACAATATGTCTGTGAAACTATATATTCACAGTATTATGAATGAATTGTGGTTTATTTGAAAGCATTTCGTAGTGTGGCTGATTTGACTAACTGCATTAGTACTGTACAAAGTTAGAGGTGCTCTATTTGATAGATTTCACCGCTCCCCCTACCTCGGACTTCCAGTGGGGAGACCTGAGGTCAACCTACTCCCGGAATCTCGTACTCCTGAGAGGGAGACCTTCCTAGACAGTAGCCTGCCTAGCTCACGAACTAGAATCATGGCGCCCACTCCGACAAGGTTAATTGATCCACAGTCCCACACGGTGACATGATATCATTGACGTGACGTGCAAATGAGCGATAGCAAACCGATCGCGCAAATATCACTATTACAATTTTTTTGTGCAGGCGCCCCATGCCGCCCCGGGCAAGATGCCACCCTGTGCAGCTGCCCATGTCGCCCATACCTAAATCTGCCACTGGACACCAGAGATTATTATTCCCTCAACAGAGGGATCCTGACATGTTGCATGTTTTTTTTTCCGTTATTTTACCAGGTAAGTTGACTGAGAACACGTTCTCATTTGCAGCAACGACCTGGGGAATAGTTACAGGGGAGAGGAGGGGGATTAATGAGCCAATTGTAAACTGGGGATTATTAGGTGACCATGATGGTTTGAGGGCCAGATTGGGAATTTAGCCAGGACACCGGGGTTAACACCCCTACTCTTAGAATAAGTGCCATGGAATCTTTAATGACCTCAGAGAGTCAGGACACCCGTTTAATGTCCCATCCGAAAGACGGCACCCTACACAGGGCAGTGTCCTGGGGCATTGGGATATTTATTTTAGACCAGAGGAAAGAGTGCCTCCTTACTGGCCCTCCAACACCACTTCCAGCAGCATCTGGTCTCCCATCCAGGAACTGACCAGGACCAACCCTGCTTAGCATCAGAAGCAAGCCAGCAGTGGTATGCAGGGTGGTATTCTGCTGGCTTTTGGCCAGGTACATAGCCCATCTATAATGTTAAGAAGGTGGACTTTGTAGAGATTATTGCTTCGGTTATCAACTGCATGGCGCAAACAGAGAGTGCGGTTTTTTGGGACTCGGAGGGACTACAAGGAACACTGTCAATGAATGCTCTGCCCTCAAAGGCACCTGAGCTTGTGTTGTTGGGAAGGGCCCATAAGTAAGTATTTCAGTCAACACCTTTTGTTGACTAAGCATGTGACAAATACAATTTGATTTGAACTATGAATTTATTTTTTTTACTTTCCAGAAATTGAATTTTTGTTTTACTTCACTGTACAGTAGGTGGCGACAATGCACCAGTAGGGTGTAGTCTGCCATTAAACCTCGAAGAAGAAGCATCGTCACCACTTTGTCAAAGATTTTTTATAAATAACCCAAGATAGACCAGAGCCTATCGTTTCCAATGGGAGCAAATTAAGGATAGTGGGTAGAACAAGCAAGGAGATCACGAGCTATTGAGATCCTATTAGCGTGTTCTGGCATTTATTTGCATAATTCCGTTAGGGAACGCCTGTTTTGTGATGTGCGTTTATGCGATAACAAATGTTTTTGTAAACTTTGGCAAAGGGTAAAGTCTACAAAACACAGTTCACTCTGTTTGTTGCAGATTCTAGTTTTGGAAACAGAAAACTGTATGGAGATCAAATGTTTCATCAATCAGGACATTTGCAGAATATCGGTCAAAATCCATTTCCCTTGATAATCTTCTACCACTGCCTGCCACTGGGTTTCCTCTCATCACCATATTTGGTAGTAAGTGGAAACGCCAAACGATGCTTCCATTTACACATCCGGTGAAATATCTGTCTCGCTGTTCATTGTGTGACTTGACTGCTGAACGGAAGAACTGTGCGGGTTGCCGTAGCACTCCTCCTGACTACTGGAAAGATGGCGGCAGCGCACACCCGGGCGAGCCCCAATTCTGCAGGCGAAAAAAAATCTTAACAGAAAGACACCTTTCGCCCAGCTTTTGCAAGAGGAAAACGTGCAAACAACTATTAAACTTGCATGGTCATGGGTGGTCCCATGCACCACTAGAACCGAGCATTCCCCGACCTGCTATGGAGCCTCCGGATAATAGCGAACCTAGCAGGTAGGCGAATAATCAGTGCTTCTTCGTGAAAAGAAACTACACAGCCGGGGCTTCGCCTGCTGCCACTTTGTGAGCTGAATGTGACAACCCACGCGGGTCAATTGGCGCGCTTGTGCGTCTAAAGGCAATCTACTGTCACATAGTGGTTTGCGTGCAGTTGCAATGTTTTTTGCAGCGTTAAAAGTTGCAACGTTTTTGGGAGATACATCTGTTCTCTGAAATATAACTTTGCACTGTGTTTCTATTTGTTGTGGAATTATTGGAGGGATGGAGGAAATACTTACCTTTTGAAAGAGGTAACTAACTATTTTTGACTTGGCATTCGATTTGCAACATCGAAAGGCAGCTACCTAGCAACTTGCTAGGCTAGCTATGTGGCGAACGTTACTTTAACGGGTCGTTGAGTTAATTCGGTTTTGTCAGTTGCAAATTAATATTGCTCTTTCTTGCAAAGTTTGGTAGCTATTAGCTTTCGTCAGGATTGTGGAAACATTTTCTATATGTACGGTATGCACGAACTTAAATATAACTCTATTTGAAACATGAATTGAAATGTTTTAATAATTTTCATGAATTGTTAGCCAAAGTTAGCTAGCTAGTTATAGTAGCAATCTTTAACCAGTTAACGTTAGCTAGGATGTTCGCTAACTTACTACGCTAGGCTCCACGTCACAACTAGTGATATTTGTTGGGGCATGCATTTTATGATAAAGTGTTGTACTTGCAGCCCAAAAAGTAAGAATTCAGTGGCTAGGCTGATATGCTGTTTTTTAGCTATGACTTGAACTGAGAAGATGGGGGAACTACTCGTGTTCTGGAATGTATTATTTAGCTTTCCTATAATTCAAGACTGTTCTCAGCACAGTAGGAAAAGCACATAGCTATGTGCTGCCAACACTGGAACATGATCTCGTTCTAGCAACGCTTATGAAGTTTCAAAACCTTTTTGTGGAACATGGTTAGCTTACTAGCTACAATAGACCACCGATTGATTGAACATTTATATTATATGCTAAATTACACACCCATTAATTTCGTGCTTGCTGTTGTATGTGTGGTGATCATGTAAACATTGCAAATCACCAGGGGGAAAAATATTAATTCCAAGCTTGAGCTAGTAGGTATTAGTATTGCAGGATATACAATGATGCCTGCTCTTTGTTCGGGAGAGAATGTTGTTAACGTGTTTCCTGCCTTAAGCTTTTCAGATGCCATTTGTTGTTAGCCAGGGATTGCATGTACAGTCAATGTGTATGCTCTGTATTCCACTAGAAAACGGCTTCTGAGTTATTGCTTCCAGCTGATTTTAGTGGAATGTTTTTGTTCTATGTGCTTCTCTTTTGACCCCACACGAAGTCATAGGGTTTGTTTGCCCCTGACTCCTGGCGACAGATTCTCTGGAATCCAATGTTATGTCTCTCTCCCTTGAGGCATGCAAGAGTGTCTGGCCTACACTGCACGGGGGACTGAATTTAAATGGATAGAATGATGTTCAGAGTGCTAAAATGTGTTCAATGCTTTAGTGTGGGTCTTGATTGTCTGTGTCATCACTTTGATCATACTGGTTGGCAGTGTTTTCAATCCAAGTCTCATTTGCAAGCACAAGCAGACTTAAATATCTAGTTACTGTACTGCTGCTGTCAGATGAGCCAGGTCCCACATTTCTTTGTGCTCTTTCCAACTCCATTGCACTCCTTGTCAAGCTCATGGCAATTAGGTTGTTTTCACACTTGGTCCCTTTCAGGCAAGTTTTGTGAACTCGGTGTGTTTTGTAAATGTATTTTTTTGTGTGCGGTGTGAACGCTCCAAAATAATTCAGACTCCTCAAAAGAGCCCCAACATGAACCGAACTATCTCGAGAGGTGGTCTTTCTGTTCGCTTGAATTCCGTAGTCCTGTTCCCTTTTTAGGACAACGTGAACACAACGCTCCCCAGGTTTGCTTGTTGTTCCCCCACACTAGACTACTGCAACACCTTTCCCCCTACCATAAACCCTCATATTGGTGTCCCAAAAGGGAGAAGATAATGATGTGCAGATTAGCAGGGGGAAAAAAGTGCTGTTCTTAGATATTGATTAGTGATTGTCAAGGATGCACAGAAATTCCCAAGTAAACTCAGCAAAAAAATAAACTTCCTCTCACTGTCAACTGTTCATTTTCAGCAAACTTAACATGTGTAAATATTTGTATGAACATAAGATTCATCAACTGAGACATAAACTGAAGAAGTTCTACAGACATGTGACTAACAGAAAGGTAATGTGTCCCTGAACTTGGGGGGGGGGGGGGTTAAAATAACAGTCAGTATCTGGTGTGGCCACCAGCTGAATTAAGTACTGCAGTGCATCCTCATGGACTGCACCAGATTTGCCCGTTCTTGCAGTGAGATGTTACCCTACTCTTCCACCAAGGCACCTGCAAGTTGGCCCTAGCCCTCACCCTCCGATCCAACAGGTCCAAACTGTTGCATATATCTGGACTCTGCTTGCACTGAATGCAAGAGAAGTGACACAGTTTCACTAGTTAATATTGCCTGCTAACATGCATTTATTTTAACTAAAATATGCAGGTTTAACAAAATATACTACTGTGTATTGATTTTAACGTAACAGGTGGTCAGCTTGCCACACAGTTTCCTCGTGGATTTCAATGTAATCGACCATAATCAGCGTCCAAAAAGGCATATTACCGATTATGAGAACTTAAATTCGGCCCTAATTAATCGGCCATGCCGATTTTAATCGGTCAGCCTCTACTCCAGGGTACAGGCCTTGGTGTAACACTCATTCCTTTGACGATAAACGCAAATCCGACCATCACCCCTGGTGAGACAAAAACCGTGACTCGTCAGTGAAGAGCACTTTTTGACAGTCCTGTCTGGTCCAGCAACGGTGGGTTCGTGCCCGTAGGCGACGTTGTTGCCAGTGATGTCTGGTGAGGACCTGCCTTACAACAGGTCTACAAGCCCTCAGTCCAGCCTCTCAGCCTATTGCGGACAGTCTGAGCACTGATGGAGGGGTTGTGCGTTCCTGGTGTAACTTGGGCAGTTGTTGTTGCCATCCTGTACCTGTCCCGCAGGTGTGATGTTCGGATGTACTGATCCTGTGCAGGTGTTACACGTGGTCTTCCACTGCGAGGACGATCAGCTGTCCGTCCTGTCTCCCTGTAGCGCTGTCTTATGCGTCTCACATTACAGACAGTGAAATTTATTTCCCTGGCCACATCTGCAGTCCTCATGCCTCCTTGCAGCATGCCCAAGGCACGTTCACGCAGATGAGCAGGGACTCTGGGCATCTTTCTTTTGGTGTTTTTCAGAGTCTGTAGAAAGGCCTCTTTAGTGTCCAAAGTTGTCATAACTGTGATCTTAATTGCCTCCTGTCTGTAAGATGTTAGTGTCTTAATGACCGTTCCACAGGTGCATGTTCATTGTTGGTTGATGGTTCATTGAACAAGCATGGGAAACGGTGTTTAAACCCTTTACAATGAGGATCTGTGAAGTTATTGGGATTTTTACAAATTCTCTTTGAAAGACAGTCCTGAAAAAGGCACCGTTCTTTTTTTGCTGAGTTTGTGTGTAGTTTCTGGTTCAGATAATTTGTTTGCAATATGTGACCCCACTTTATATAATCTTGTTATTTTACTGCTGCTCTTTAATTACTTGTTACTTTTTTAAAATCTGTATTTTATTGTTTAACTGCATTGTTGGTTAGGGGCTCGTAAAGTAAGCATTTCACTAAGGTGTACCTGTTGTATTCGGTGCATGTGATGAACAGAAATTTGATTTGATCTTTAAGACTTTTGTTCGATTGTGGTTTTTGAATAGTGTGAGAATTTCACTGTTAAATGAACGTTGTATTGCTATACCTACATTTTTGTTAAATTTAACATTTATCTCAGGTGGGCTTAAAGGGTACAGTAGCGCACTATACAGAATGTAAATGACAAAACAATATAATTAAATATGATCAATCCTAACTTTGCATAATATTGTAGTCTAGTGTATCTTTATTAGAGGTCGACCGATTATGATGCCGATTATTGGAGGAACAAAAAATCCGATACCGATTTAATCTGACGTTTTTTAAATTAAATCAAAATGTATTTGTAATAATGACACTTATTTTATTTTAATTTAATATAATACATCAATAAAATCAATTTAGCCTCAAATAAATAATGAAACCTGCTCAATTTGGTTTGAATAATGCAAAAACAAAGTGTTGGAGAAGAAAGTAGAAGTGCAATATATATAAAAACCTACAGGTGGTGGATAAAAATGCAAACAAATGAGAGCGAAGAAGAATATGGGGGACTACTCCTGTCTTTCATTCATCCAGGTGAATCTGTTTGGTCCACCTGTACTTTATTTAATACACAGAGTGGGAGATTGAAACTGTCTTCAGATATGCCTTAGTAAGGTGAGTTGTACTAATTAACAAGAATAGCAGTACTGCAAATGTCAATTAGCTTTCAGATAATTCCTAAAAAGTTGTGTTCTGGTCTTTGTTGCATGGCTTCTTATACACAGAGGGCCAGTGTGGGTGCAGGTTTGTGTTCTAAGCAATAACACACCTGATTCGACTAATGTCTTGATTGAAGTCTGATTAGTTGAATCAGGCGTGTACTGGCCAGCAAGAACGAAAGCCCAAGTCCACTTTGTTCTCTGTGGATACAATTGGACACCCCCTGTTTTAAGTGCTACTTTCATGATGAATAGCAATGATCATTTTATTTTAGGGGTGATTCATATAATGTCATTTTATATAAGAAGTGTCAGTTTAAGTATTTAACATTGATTGTTTAAGAGGTGGGCTTATTTGGAATACCCATGGGTTTAAGGCATACAGTCGGTACCCATTAAGCCCAGTCCAGACTTCTCTCACATTTATTAAAACACGTAAGTAAAGTCATAACTTCAAGAGATTTAAATATTTTTCTCATTAAAACATGAGATTAATCTTTCATTTTATATCCACTTTTCTAACATACTGCTCTCATTTTTGTAAGAAATGTCAACTCAGATTTTGGTGGGATTAATAGGTATACTTACCCTGCTCATGGTTATGCAGCTGCAGCGTATGGGTGGGGACTGGGGAACTTGAAGTTCCTCTCTTCCAGGAATCAGTTTGTGCACTGCAGGCTCATTGTATTTTTGTCCTAACTCATTTGCTGCATCCCACATTGCTCCCTATTACCCTTATAGTGCACTACTCTGGTCAAAAGCAGTGCATTATATAGGGAATAGGGTGACATTTTGGACTAAGACATAAACATGCCCTGCAGGCAAGGCACTTACTGGAGGGCCCTCTGGTTTTGACCAATGTTTTTCTGGAAAAGAGGGGAAAACCTCAAAGGCTGGAACTGGGATTGCTTTGGGCTTGAATATTATAGCAATGATGTCATATTGTCAATAGTAGAGTTCCAAGTTCCAACAAAGCTGCCCTCTCCTCCCCCCTCTAGAGTCCTTGGCTGCATCCCAAATGGGGAAATGTCACCCGATTCCCTTTAGGTCCTGTTCAAAAGTAGTGCACTATGTAGGGAATAGGGTGCCCTTTGGGATGCAACCCCTTCTCTGTCCGGCATGTGCAGAACATAGAGGGAGAGAGACAAACAAACAACAAGGAACATGATTGTGCAACACTGTCTGCCTGTTTGAGTTAAGGTCACCCCTGTCCCTGACTGTGTAAGACAAGATGATTTGCAAACATGTTTAAAAATGCATGCACAGCACTCACTAACTTCTCATGCCAACCATTGCAAGGAGGAACAGGACAGATCTTTTGTCAGAGCTTTCTTGTTATTTGGTCCTCTGGCTGGGCAAGTAACTTTCAGGCACTCTCGCATGCATTCCAGGGATTTCAGGATGTGGTGTAGTCCTGCGTAGAGGAGAGGATAGTAGCCTCATGGCCCGAAGCATGAGGAACCTGTGGCTAGAACTCATTAATGCAACACACTGGAACCCCCCAGGCTAGCACTCATACACTTTGGCTGACACTTGGTATTTTTTGAATTTTCTCTCACCATCTCACTCTCGCTATTTCTTTCTTTCTTGTCTCTCTCTCTCTTTACCCCTATCTGTCTCTCTCTCAAACTGCTGCTGCACCTGTTTGTGCATGCATGAAAAAGACTGGTTGTGTGTCATGCCACCATGTGATTCAGGAAGGAAGGTTATTCAGGCCATCATTACATGATTGTCTGTTTACATTGTGCCTTGGCTAGCACAGGTCGGTGTTAGCGGGTAGGGCAAGCTTTTCATAGTTTTACTTTAATTATCGTATTGTCTTCCAAGGCTGTGGTTGCAGGATGTTGACTAGGCCTAGCTCTGGATGGACTTGGGTTGTATGTGTACTACTGTTTTTGTGTTGTGAGTCCAGAGGATGCACAGTTTAGACCCTCTGTTCTCCCATGGATCTAAAGCAGTGGCAGGGCATTCCAATCCAGGCCGTGCTGTTCTAGATTAACAGCTGGTCTCTCAGGGGTTGCAGTGTTCTGTTTCAGTGTTGTCATAAGTATTGCGCAGCATGTAGCACACAAATGATGACTGTTCCTTTTTGCAAAATGATTTTGCCAAGGGTTCAAGCTCATTCTTCATGTTATCAAAACATGATGTGTGTGTGTGTGTGCGCGTGCACTGCATGCATGCATGCATGCACAGGTGTGGGCCTGTGCTGTGCACTGTGTGTTTGGGGACCAATGTGTCTGTCCGGGTGGCGTCAATCACACTGTTTCCTGAGCAGGGTGGGGTCAGGTTTGTCCTATTCTGTTTTCTTTTTGTTGTATTATTTTCCTTTTGGTTCAGATTCTGCTGTCATTCTGCTGGTTTTACAGAGAATGATGTTGAGGAGCTACAGATGCATGCAACAAAGGAATAGTAATATCATAGGTGACTTGCATAGAATAAAAAAAGAAACGCTCAATTGCACGCTTCAGTCTAGAGGTCTACCGATTAATCGGAATGGCCGATTTTCATTTTTTCATAACAAACGGTCATGTTGGATGCAGATTTACCCTTTTTTTTAATCTTTTTTTTTTTTTTACTGTTTTATTTAATCATTATTTAACCAGGCAAGTCAGTTAACACATTCTTATTTTCAATGACTGCCTAGGAACGGTGGGTTAACTGCCTTGTTCAGGGGCAGAATGACCGATCTTTACCTTGTCAGCTCAGGGATTCAATCTTGCAACCTTACGGTTAACTAGTCCAACGCTCTAACCACCTGCCTCACGAGGAGCCCGCCTGTTACGAGATTGCAGTAAGAAGCCAAGGTAAGTTGCTAGCTAGCATTAAACATCTCCATAAAAACAATCAATCATAATCACTAGTTATAACTACACATGGTTGATATTACTAGTTTATCTAGCGTGTCCTGCGTTGCATATAATAGATGCTGTGCGCATTCGCTGAAAAAGGACTGTCGATGCTCCATGTACCTAACCATAAACACCAATGCCTTTCTTAAAATCAGTACACAGAACTATATATATTTTTAAACCTGCATATTTAGCTAAAAGAAATCCAGGTTAGCAGGCAATATTAACCAGGTGAAATTGTCACTTCTCTGGCGTTCATTGCACGCAGAGTCAGAGTATATGCAACAGTTTGGGCCGCCTGGCTCATTGCGAACTAATTTGCCAGAATTTTACGTAATTATGACATAATATTGAAGGTTGTGCAATGTAACAGGACTATTTAGACTGATGGATGCCACCCGTTAGATAAAATACGGAACAGTTCCGTATTTCACTGAAAATAAACGTCTTGTTTTCGAAATTATAGTTTACAGATTTGACCATATTAATGACCTAAGGCTCGTATTTCTGTGTTATTATAATTAATTTGATAGCGCAGTCTGACTGAGCGGTGGTAGGCAGCAGCAGGCTCATAAGCATTCATTCAAACAGCACTTTCCTGTGTTTGCCAGCAGCTCTTCAATGCTTCAAGCATTTTTTGTTGCATTGGCTACAGTCAGAAAGGAAAGGCAGCGTGCACACCAAATGGATGCATGAGTTGTGACTGTCTGAAAAGTAGAGGCCTAGCCAGGCATATCACAATATTTCAAAATTCAATCTCGTGGAATACATAGTTTGGAAAGCAAATGGCTATTGCTGTAAAGAGAAGACAATGAAAATTCTCATGTCTTTTATCAAAATTCTCATTTTAATTGAGCGAACAACACTAGGTCTATAGCCTACAGTATCTTACTGGCACCAGTGGAGAGCATCAGCTATGTCCCCGGTCAGTGCTATTAAGTTTTGTCTAAAAACATTTCCTCCTCCAGCTTTAGATGAATGTCATATTGTATTTGTCTCCACTTTTTGTAGGCCAATTTATATGGACATTTTTATTGATTTGTTTCTCAGTGTCTGCAGAGTAGGCTAACCTATTTGTCGTATTTAAAAAATGTTCTGTTTAATGTATCCGGCCATAAAGTGTAGTAGAATAGTATTGCATGAAATGTGTTTTTCCTGTGCAGGGTGAAGAAGCGTATCTGATATAGTCTGTAAACCAGGCGCTGATGGTTCTTAACTGGTTTTGAACCAGATTGTCTGTCGTGACCCAATATTCGCATCGCAAAAAATATTCTGCAAAATAAAATCTGAAAAAAATGTTTTCTGCTATATGGATAGTAAATGTAGCAATTATATGACAAGGTGTCAGGCATATGTGTATAGGTGGCAGGGAAGTCAGGCGCAGGAGAGTCAAACGGAGTGTAAAATGGAGTCTTTCAATGTCATGCTCCATAACAAAACATGCTCCATAACACTAAACAGGAAAAGAACATAAACAAATATGGGTACAAAGACCCGTCGCGCACCTATACAACAAAAACACTACACTGACAATAAACAAAGACATGGGGGGAAACAGAGGGTTAAATACACAACAGGTAATGAATGGGATTGAAAACCGGTGTGTGGGAAGACAAGACAAAACCAATGGAAAATGAAAAATGGATCAATGATGGCTAGAAGACCGGTGACGTCGAACACCGAGCACCGCCCGAACAAGGACTTCAGCAGAAGTCGTGACAGTACCCCCCCCCCCCCCGGGGCGCGTCGACACCGGCCTCGGGGACAACCCGGAGGGCGAGGTGCAGGGCAATCCGGATGGAGACGGTGGAATCCTGATAACATGGAAGGATCTAACACGTCCTCCACCGGAACCCAGCATCTCTCCTCCGGCCCGTACCCCTCCCAGTCCACGAGGTACTGAAGGCCCCTCGCCCGACGTCTCCAATCCAAAATGGATCGAACAGAGTACGCCGGAACCCCCTCGATGTCTAGAGAAGGCGGAGGAACATCACGCACTTCAGCCTCCTGGAGCGGGCCAGCCACCATCGGCCTGAGGAGAGACACATGGAACGAGGGGTTAATACGGTAATTAGTGGGCAGTTGTAACCTATAACATACCTCGTTCACTCTCCTCAGGACTTTAAACGGCCCCACAAACTGCGGACCCAGCTTCCGGCAGAGCAGGCGGAGGGGCAGGTTTCGGGTCCGACCCTGTCCCCTGGTGCGAACACTGGGGCCTCACTGCGGCGACGGTCTGCGCCAATTTTCTGGCGCCTTATGGCACGCTGAAGGTGGACGTGGGCTGCCTCCCATGTTTCCTCAGCGTACCGAAACCAATTGTCCACAGCAGGGGCCTCGGTCTGGCTCTGATGCCAAGGAGCCAGAACCGGCTGATACCCTAATACACATTGAAAAGGAGTAAGATTAGTGGAGGAGTGACGTAGCGAGTTCTGAGCCATCTCTGCCCAGGGCACGAACTTCGCCCACTCCCCCGGCCGATCCTGGCAATAAGACCGCAGAAACCTACCCACATCCTGGTTAACTCTCTCCACCTGCCCATTACTCTCGGGGTGAAAACCTGAGGTAAGACTAACCGAGATCCCCAGACGCTCCATGAACGCCTTCCAGACCCTTGATGTGAACTGGGGACCCCGATCAGACACTATATCCTCAGGCACCCCATAGTGCCGGAAAACGTGTGTAAATAGGGCCTCTGCAGTTTGTAAGGCCGTAGGGAGACCGGGCAAAGGGAGGAGACGACAGGACTTTGAAAACCGATCCACAACGACCAGGATCGTGGTGTAACCCTGTGATGGTGGAAGATCAGTCAAAAAATCCACCGACAGGTGCGACCACGGCCGTTGAGGAACGGGTAGAGGTTGTAGCTTACCTCTGGGCAGGTGTCTAGGAGCCTTGCACTGGGCGCACACCGAGCAGGAAGAAACATAAATCCCCACGTCCTTAGCTAAAGTGGGCCACCAGTACCTCCCTTCAAGACAGCGCATCGTCCGACCTATCCCAGGATGACCAGAGGAGGGTGACGTGTGAGCCCAATAGATCAATCGGTCGCGGACAGCAGACCGAACGTACAGACGACCAGCTGGACACTTAGGGGGAGAGGGCTCTGCACGTGACGCCCGCTCAATGTCCGCGTCCAGCTCCCACACTACAGGCGCCACCAGACACGAAGCTGGGAGTATGGGAGTGGGATCCATGGATCGCTCCTCTGTGTCATACAGCCGAGACAATGCGTCTGCCTTAACGTTCTGGGAGCCTGGTCCGTAAGAGAGTAAACACAAAACGAGTGAAAAACATGGCCCACCTTGCCTGGCGAGGATTCAATCTCTTCGCCTGCCGGATGTACTCCAGATTTGCGGTGGTCAGTCCAGATGAGAAAAGGGTGTTTAGCCCCCTCAAGCCAATGCCTCCACACCTTCAAGGCTTCTACGACAGCTCTCGGTTCCCCACATCATAGTTTCGCTCCGCCGGGCTGAGCTTCACTATGAATGGCAAAGAGGGATCCGGATGAGCCAGCACAGGCACCGAGGTAAACAGTCTTCAGGTGCTCAAAAGCCCTGTTCGCCTCAGCCGACCACTGCAAGCGCACCGGGCCCCCCTTTAGCAGTGAGGTAATGGGAGCGGCCACCTGACCAAAACCCCGGATAAACCTCCGGTAGTAATTGGCAAACCCCCAAAAACGCTGCAGCTCCTTTACCGTGGTTGGAGTCGGCCAATTACGCACGACTGTAATGCGGTCGCTCTCCATCTCCACTCCTGAAGTGGAAATCCGATGCCCTAGGAAGGAGATGGATTGTTGGAAGAACAAGCATTTCTCAGCCTTGACATATAGATTATGCTCCAACAGGCGACCAAGCACCCTGCGCACCAGGGACACATGCTCGGCGCGTGTAGCAGAGTATATCAGAATATCATCGATATACACCACTACACCCTGCCCGTGCAGGTCCCTGAAGATCTCATCTACAAATGATTGGAAAACTGATGGAGCATTCATTAACCCATATGGCATGACAAGGTACTCATAATGACCTGAGGTGGTGCTAAATGCCGTCTTCCACTCATCACCCTTCCGAATACGCACCAGATTGTACGCACTCCTGAGATCCAATTTTGTGAAAAAACGTGCCCCGTGCATAAACTCAATAACCGTATTGATCAGAGGTAGCGGGTAACTATATTTCACTGTGATTTTATTCAGACCTCGATAATCAATGCACGGGCGTAAACCGCCATCTTTTTTCACAAAAAAGAAACTCGAAGAGACTGGTGAAATGGATGTCTGAATGAACCCCTGATGCAGAGATTCAGAGACATATGTCTCCATAGCCTCCGTCTCCGCTTGCGACAGGATACACGTGACTCTTGGGATATGCGGCGTCTACCAGGAGATCTATCGCACAATCCCCCTGTCGATGGGGTGGTAATTGAGTCGCCTTCTTTTTACAGAAGGTGAAAGCCAAATCGGCATATTCGGGGGGAATGCGCACGGTGGAGACCTGGTCTGGACTTTCCACTGTAGTAGCACCAACGGAAACCCCTAAACACCTACCTGAGCATTCTCGTGACCACCCCGTGAGAGCCCTCTGTGGCCAAGAAACAGTGGGGTTATGGCAAGCTAACCAGGGTAGGCCTAGCACCACAGAATATGCAGGAGAATCAATAAGGAAAAGACTAATCTTCTCCTTGTGACCCTCCTGCGTTATCATACACAAAGGTGCGGTTACCTCCCTGATAAACCCTGACCCTAATGGTCGACTATCTAAGGCATGAATAGGGAAAGGCATATCCACAGGAACAATAGGGATCCCTAAGCTATGAGCTAGACTTTTATTAATGAAATTCCCAGCCGCACCTGAATCTACTAGCGCCTTATACTGGGAATGCAGTGAAAAATCAGGAAAAGAGACAGACAAACATTAGTGCAGCAGAGGGCTCTGGATGAGAATGGTGCCTACTCACCTGGGGTGATGCCAGAATGCCCTGCCTGCCTTCTCTATTCCCAGAGGAACCAACCCGGCACCAACCAGCAGTGTGCCCTCTGCGACCATGAATGGTGCTCGAGCGGGAACCCCCTCCGGTTTCCCTGCGCACCATCCCTCCCAATTCCATAGGTTCGGGAGAGAGGGTGTGAGAGGATGGAACAACCAGACCCCGATCTAGATGTCCACGAGTAGCCAGCATGTTGTCCAGCTTGATGGACATGTCCACCAGCTGGTCGAAGGTGAGGGTGGTGTCTCTACAGGCCAGCTCCCGACGGACATCCTCGCGTAGACTACAACGGTAATGGTCGATCAGGGCCCTGTCGCTCCATCCAGCGCCGGCAGCCAAGGTCCTAAATTCCAAAGCAAACTCCTGTGCACTCCTCGTCTCCTGCCTCAGATGATAGAGGAGCTCCCCGCTGCTTTGCCTTCAGGTGGATGATCGAATACTATCCGGAATTGGCGGGTGAACTCCTCAAAATGGTCCAACATTGCATCCTCCCTTCTACACACAGCGCTGGCCCATTCCAGGGCTTTCCCGGTGAGGCATGAGACGAGGGCGTAACTCTTCTCACGGTCAGATGGTACTGGGGAGGCCGTGGCTAGATATAAGTTCAGCTTAAGGAGGAAACCCTGGCAGCCGGCAGTATCTCCGTTGTATCCCGTGGGTAGGGATAAATGGATCTTCGATTCCGGAGAGGAAAAAACGTTCAAGGGAGATTGTGGTGGTGGCGCTGGAGAAACTCCCTGTCTCTCCCAGCTGTCCATATTCTGGACAATGCGATCCATGACGGAGCTTATACAGTCAAGCTCCCTCGCTTGTTCCTGAACGCGTTCCTCCAGCTCCATGAGCATAGTGTCTTCTCCTGCTGACTTCATATTGTCTGGTCAGAGATTCTGTCAGGCATATGTGTATAGGTGGCAGGGAAGTCAGGTGCAGGAGAGTCAAACGGAGTGTAAAATGGAGTCTTTTAATAATGTCATAAAAACATGCTCCATAACACTAAACAGGAAAAGAACATAAACAAATATGGGTACGAAGACCCGTCGCGCACCTATACAACAAAAACACTACACTGACAATAAACAAAGACATGGGGGGAAACAGAGGGTTAAATACACAACAGGTAATGAATGGGATTGAAAACAGGTGTGTGGGAAGACAAGACAAAACCAATGGAAAATGAAAAATGGATCAATGATGGCTAGAAGACCGGTGACGTCGAACGCCGAGCACCGCCCGAACAAGGAGAGGCAACGACTTCGGCAGAAGTCGTGACACAAGGGAACAACATTCCCACCTTTTCATTGTTAATTAAATGTTTCCCATATTCTTGATTAAGAATGTTAATAAACTCACTGGTTTGAAACTAATTAATAACTCTATATTGAAGAATTAAATGTCAGATTAAATTAATGATTTCTATACATCTTCTACCTGGTTTAAGTTCAGACTGCACTTTTTTTCCTTTCATAAATATATTGTTTTACACCTGCAACCCATTCAAAATCTCCGGTCGTGACCTACAAGTTGAGTATCACTGCTCTACGCTTTTTAAAATGTGCTCAGCCATGTATGCAAGTCTTTTTTTGTTGTTTGTGAACAGTGATAGTTTAGCCTAAATAATATAACAATCACTATCCACTCTACTTGGCCTACTATTTGTAATGTGATATCTTACATACTCTTTAAGTCTGCAAATGTGGTGATAGTGCATTTTTATGGTGAAAATGTGATTTCCCCAACTGGAAACTCATGCGCCGCCCTATGCATAAGCTAGTGATTTTGCTGTTGTCTTGTTGGCTGAGGAAAAGTAAATGTGGACAGTAAATCTTCAAAGTGCGTGGTAAGGGCGTACGTCATTTCATCTTCGACGCATGTTCTGTTAATGAGTTACCGTAATCTAAATGTGATTTCTGTCATTCTGAGCACTGTGGGTAGATGCCCAGTCTCAACGCAGCTTTGAAATGTGAGGAGAGGGTCCTGGCACCAAAATCATTTGGATGGACTCCATCATTCCTGTAGAGCAGTGGTTCCCAAACGTTTTATAGTCCCGTACCCCTTCAAACATTCAACCGCCAGCTGTGTACCCCCTCTAGCACGAGAGTGTGTGGCGCTGACCATCTGATACATTTATTAAACAAGAATTTTTGTCACAACCCAGCTTGTGAGAAGTGACAAAGAGCTCTTATAGGACCAGGGCACAAATACAAATATAATTAATAATTTAGCTCTATATTTAGTCATCTTACATATAAAAGCTCATTTGTTCATCAAATTGTGAATAATGCACCACAGGTTAATGAGAAGGGTGTGCTTGAAAGAATGTGCTTAACTCTGCAATGTTGGGTTCTATTGGAGAGTCTGTCTTAAATAATTTTCCACACAGTCTGTGCCTGTATTTAGTTTTCATGCTAGTGAGGGTGAAGAATACACTCTCACATTGGTACGTGGTTGCAAGGGCATCTGTCTTAACTTATTGATGCACCCACCCTGTTAGCCGGATCATTTTCGTCAACCACTTCTTAATTGCAGAGCGCCAAATTCTAATTAAATTACTCAATATTTAATTTTCATGAAATCACAAGTGCAATATAGCAAAACACAGCTTAGCTTGTTGTTAATCCACCTGGTGTGTCAGATTTCAATAAAGCTTTTTGGCGAAAGCATACCAACCGTTTATGTAAGCACATCTCTATCAGTAGACCAAATATTGCAAACGGCTAGCAGCCAAGTAGATGGGTCACAAATGTCAGGAAAGCAATAAATGAAATCGCTTACCTTTGATCTTTGGATGTTTGCACTCACGAGACTCCCAGTTACACAATACATGTTCCTTTTGTTCCATAAATATGTATTTTTATATCCAAAATACCTCCATTTGATGTTCAGAAATGTTCGTAGAAACACTTCAAATGTTTTTTCTAATCAATCCTCAGGTTGTTTTTACAATATAATGGATAATATATCAACCGGGAAAATAGTTTTTCAATAGTAGAGAGAGTGAGAGAATGGCTGCACCAAGCTGTTGCGCATACTGACACCCAGCCATACAATGACGCGATGTGATCTTTCTCGCTCATATTTCAAAATAAAAGCCTGAAACTGTCTAAAGACTGTTCACACCATGGGGAAGCCATGGGAAAAGGAATCTGGTTGATATCCCTTTAAATGGAGCGAAGGCAGGCATGGAACATGTAGCTTTCAAAATAGAAGCCACGTCCTGGTTTGATTTATTTATTTTTTCCTCAGGTTTTCGCCTGCAATATCAGTTCTGTTATACTCGCAGACAATATTTTGACAGTTTTGGAAACTTTTGTTTTCTATCCTAATCTGACAATTATATTCTAGATTCTGAGCCGGAGAAATAGGCAGTTTTAATTTGGGTACGTTTTTCATCCAAACATCAAAATACTACACGAGGTTTTAACAGCGCGATTTTCCAAGGCAGGACACTCTGAGCACAACCTTACCCAGAAATCTGTCAGTGGCTTCTGATTAAATAAAGTTTTCACAGAACCGCTTGTTGCAATTTTGAGGCTCTCTTCAGATATCGGTAAGTGGACTGGAGGCAGGGCGTGACAGGGATAACGAATACAGTTGTGTGTGTGTGTGTGTGTGTGTGTGTCGTCCGTTTCGGGAAAGTACAGTGGGGCAAAAAAGTATTTAGTCAGCCACCAATTGTGCAAGTTCTCCCACTTAAGATGAGAGGCCTGTAATTTTCATCACAGGTACACTTCAACTATGACAGACAAAATGAGAGAAAAAAATCCAGAAAATCACATTGTAGGATTTTTAATGAATTTATTTGCAAATTATGGTGGAAAATAAGTATTTGGTCACCTACAAACAAGCAAGATTTCTGGCTCTCACAGACCTGTAACTACTTCTTTAACCTCTAGTGACACCCCATCCCGTGAACAGGACCGTTGTCATCTGACACTAATTAGCATAACGCAACGGCCATAAATCTTCCTAGAAAATCTTCCTATTCATGAAAATCACAAGTGAAATATATTGGGACACAGCCTTTTGCTAATCACCCTGTCATCTCAGATTTTCAAAATATGCTTTACAGTCAAAGCTACACAAGCATTTGTAAGTTTATCGATAGCCTAGCATAGCATTATGCCTTGCTAGCAGCAGGCAACCTTGTCACAAATCAGAAAAGCAATCAAATTAAATCGTTTACCTTTGAGCTTCGGATGTTTTCACTCACGAGACTCCCAGGTAGATAGCCGAAGTTCATTTTTTTTCCCAAAAGATTATTTTTGTAGGCGAAATAGCTCCGTTTGTTCTTCACGTTTGGCTGAGAAATCGACCGGAAATTGCGGCCACGACAACCCCGAAAAATATTCAAATTTAGCGCCATACAATCGACAGAAACATGGCAAATGTTGTTTAGAATCAATCCTCAAGGTGTTTTTCAAATATCTATTCGATAATATATCTACCGGAACAATTGGTTTCTCAGAAGCGATTGGAATAATGGCTACCTCTGTACTTTACGCAAGATTTTCTCCGGTCTTTCAGCATGACAATGATCCCAAACACACCGCCCGGGCAACGAAGGAGTGGCTTCGTAAGAAGTATTTCAAGGTCCTGGAGTGGCCTAGCCGGTCTGCAGATCTCAACCCCATTGAACATCTCTGGAGGGAGTTGAAAGTCCGTGTTGCCCAGCAAAAGCCCCAAAACATCACTGCTCTAGAGGAGATCTGCATGGAGGAATGGGCCAAAATACCAGAAAGTGTGTGAACCTTGTGAAGACTTACAGAAAACGTTTGACCTCTGTCAATGCCAACAAAGGGTATATAACAAAGTATTAAGAAACTTTTGTTATTGACCAAATACTTATTTTCCACCATAATTTGCAAATAAAGTCAGAAAAAAATCCTACAATGTGATTTTCTGGATTTTGTTTCTCATTTTGTCTGTCATAGTTGAAGTGTACCTATGATAAATTACAGGCCTCATCTTTTTAAGTGGGAGAACTTGCACAATTGGTGGCTGACTAAATACTTTTTTGCCCCACTGTACCTGTGTAATTGCGCACCCAGCTCAGTCGGGTGCTTCGATGTATGTATGACATTTGACATTGTCCGTATGGCTCGAGTTCATTTGCACGCAAATCATACAATGATGGAAAGACCTGTGTGTTGTCCTGGTTAATGCAGACAGAAAATAGTTTCTTTGCCTCAATTTTGTACCGCATATTGAATATAGTTGCAGAGTCCCTGTAATTCTAGATTCAGATCATTCAGGCGAGGATAAAACAGTTGTGTGAGAAATGCGTCATTATGCAAGCGGTCAGGAAAAAATCGAGCTCATCTCTCAATCTCTCATCTCTCAATAATACTTGATAACCAGCGCACTTCTGTATGTTAAAGCTTTACATGGTCGCTGCCCATATCATTGAATAATGCAGAAAATACATGAGAGTTCAGGGGCCTTGCTTTAACAAAATGAACAATTTTCACTAGTGTCCAACCTCTTTCAAGCTGTCAGGCATTCCCTTGGCATCACAGGCTCTTGGTGGATGTTGCAGTATACCCAAGTGGTGTCGGGAGCAACTGCTTGAATGGGCGTTACCACTCCACTATGTCTCTGTCATGGCTTTTGCGCCATCAGTACAGATACCAACACATCTTGACCACAAGTCCATTTGTCACAAAGCTGTCCAGTCCTTCAAAAATATCCTCATGTTGTCTTGGTTTGCAGAAGAGGATGTCTTCCTTAATTGACCCCCCATAAACGTAATGAATAAATACCAGGAGCTGTGCCAGGCCCTCCAAGTCTGACTCATCCAGCTGTAACGCATAGAATTCACTGGCTTCTAAGCGACGCAGTAATTGTATCAAAACATCTCCTGCCATGTCACTGATGCGTCGTGAAACAGTGTTGTTTGATGAAGGCATTCTTTGTATAGTTCTTTTGGGCCTTTTCCCCCAGCATTGTCCCAGCCATATCCGTGGCAGCAGGAATAATTAAGTCCCCCACAATAGTATGGGGCTTTCCTGTCCTAGATACCGATATTCTAGCTCCTTCTTATTAATGGTAACTGTTGCTTTTATACATGTCTTACTACTCAAAGGTAGTCTTAATTCTTGTTTAAAAAATGTGGCTTATTTTTCAAATTGTTTTGTTTCTAAATGTCTGTGCCGGAGTGAAGATTTCCCACGAGAGGGTAACGGTGAATTTGATTGGATGTTAATTATTTGACCTGGCTAACTGTATTTTGACTTTGTTATTTCGCTGAGCACTAGATGGTTTAATTTGATTTTTGGCAGTGAAACTAGGCTACTTAGGTGAGGGAGAAACTCACCCAAATGTATAGCCCCATTGGAAAATAAATGTGAAGAAAAAAGTATTTAATTAAAGTGAATCACATTTTTATTTGGCGTACCCCTGTCGGAATTGCATGTACCCCCAGTTTGGGAATACCTGTTCTAGAAGAACCTGAAAATCCAACCAACTATACTAAATGTAGCCTCTTTGGGTGGTTTACACCACCTACAATCTGTCAAC
Organism: Oncorhynchus kisutch; assembly: GCF_002021735.2. Classification (NCBI taxonomy): domain Eukaryota; kingdom Metazoa; phylum Chordata; class Actinopteri; order Salmoniformes; family Salmonidae; genus Oncorhynchus; species Oncorhynchus kisutch. The sequence continues at coordinate 31,054,206 of NC_034198.2, read as the reverse complement.
ATGAGGCACAGCAGGTCTTTTTCTTCCAATAAGTAGGTTGGAGCAGCGAGAGCATGCTGCAGAGAGAAGAGATGGAAGAGAAGAGGGGTGACTGCTCGGGAGCGGAATTTATGCGCTCTTGACAGTTGGGGCATTTGAGTCTCATAGCAACCAAATAAACAAGTGACGTCACCTCTTCCTCGGTCTGTCATTCCTGAAGGTTTGAGTCATCAGTCTGGACTGCCTAGCACTGCTGCACCTTATTTAAACACACGCCACACGTATGACATACACTGAGAAAAGTGTACACACCCTTGCAAGCTTAATTTGGCTACAATTGCTAGCATTAACTCCCAGACACATACTAAACCTAGGTAGAGGGAACACATTAACTCAGACACATACTAAACCTAGGTAGAGGAAGAATTTGCATGTAGTGGCGACTGTATCAACAATCCAAGAATCAGTTTATGCCTAGTTGCACAGATATTTGGCAGTTGTCATAATTCACAATAATGAACTGATTTATTGCAATATTTCATATGGGGGTAGATTTCTATTCCAGAGAACAGTTTCTTCTAGTGGTCTTTTGTAATAGAAAGTAGTAAATGGAATCTAGTTAATGCCTACTGTTTCAAAAAGGCTTACGTGGGCATACTCATGTCTACGTGGACTTGTTTAACATTCAATGAAAATAACACTAAGGTGTCCAGTCAAACTTATATATGAACCAATTGGTAAAATAATATGAATTGTGTAGATACTATTAAGAAAACGGATGTTCCAATCTCACGTCTCAATAATGGATTATTATTATTAAGTCATTTGAGATTTTAGCCTTTTAGGATGGCCAAAATTAGGGTGACTAAATCAGGGAGGAAAAAGACCAGAAAGTGGTCAAATATCTGGAAAATACCCTTGCATATCTTGGTTGGATGCTGTGTGAGAATTAACTGAGGGGGGGGAGATATTGCAAATGTGATTATGGATTTCGATTTTCGAACACGTCGGTGAGAACTTGGTTATTTCATCAGACGTGGTTAAAACGCTTGTTATGGTAGAGAACACCACTCCTAAAAGATCATATTAATTAATACATACAAAACTAAATGCAACATATTTTCCAACATTGCTATACATATGATGCTAGGATTATTACACCGACATATGAACAAACATGATTTTTCCTATTTTTCCATTGAGTTATTAAATGACAGCCATAGGCTGCAGATGGAATCGGAAGATTATAATAGTGTAATTTATAAGTGGAAGTGCCTTAACATGTAACACACAGCCTACTGATTTTTAAATCTAGTCCAGACATTCAATGCGTTGACCTTTAACACATTTGCACCGTTATCGTTACGCACAGTTTCTGCTCCTTATTCAGGTCCCAGGTAGTTCATTTAATTTATGAAAATAAATGCTAATTAATATTGTTCCATTGCATCTCCTAAAAATGTTTTCAATATAAGTCTAAGATAATAGTCTAGAAACTAAAGGTTTGGATGTCTTCCTCTCAGGCTTCCATGTCTTCTCCCTGGACCTCAATGTCCACCTCTTGACCGTCAGTCAGACTCTGAGGCCTCATCTTCACTGTCACAACCCAACCTGGTTGAGGATGGCCCGTTGTCAGGCTCAAAAAGCCAAAGATTTGTCTGGATGGCCACCAATTTTTCAACCCTTGTTTTGGTCAGCCTGTTGCGTGCTTTGGTGTATGTGTGTGTTCCCAAACAAGGACCAGTTGCGCTCTGAGGTTGCTGATGTTGGTTGGATTTGGAGGATGATTGTGGAGAAAGAGCCTCAGATCCACAAAGTCCTCTCCACCAGGTGGCTGATGAGATGTTGGCACGACTGCCATATTGAATCTCCATCCCAAAGCCCTTGCTTGGAAGTGTACTTTGCCAGATTGCCAAGAAGCTTGCCCTCATCCAGACCAAGGTGGCGAGACACAGTAGTGATGACAGCATATTCCTTGTTGATCTCTGCACCAGACAGGATGCTCTTGCCAGCATACTTGGGGTCCAACATGTACACTGCGGTGTGTATAGCCTTCAGGCAGAAGGATTCACGCTTTTTGTTGCATTTCAGAACTGCAGTTTCCTCTGCTTGGAGCAACAGTGAAGTGGGCAGGGTAGTATTGATTTCTTCTCTTACATCTGCAAGCAGAGTCTGAACATCAGACAGTATGGCATTGTCTCCCTCAATCCGTGCAATGGCTACTGCTATAGGTTTCAGGCTGCTTACCACTCATCCATTAGGATCCTCTTGATGGGGCTGTCCATATCAGCAGACTGTGATATGGCCATTTCTTGGAGAGACTCCTTCCCCCCCAGGAGACTATCAAACATGATGACAACACCACCCTAAGAGTTGTTGCTGGGCAGCTTCAATGTGGTGCTCTTATTCTTCTCACTTTGCTTGGTGAGGTAGATTGCTGCTATAACTTGATGACCCTTCACATACTTAACCATTTCCTTGCCTCTCTTGTAGAGTGTATCCATTGTTTTCAGTGCCATGATGTCCGCGAGGAGCAGATTCAATGCATGAGCAGCACAGCCAATGGGTGTGATGTGAGGGTAGGACTCCTCCACTCTAGACCAAGCAGCCTTCATGTTTGCAGAATGGTTTGTTACCAGTGCAAATACCTTCTGTGGTCCAAGGTCATTGATGACTGCCTTCAGCTCATCTGCAATGTAGAGACCAGTGTCTCTGTTGTCCCTTGTGTCTGCGCTCTTGTAAAATGGTTGAAGGGTGGGGATGTTAATTATTCCTTGCCCAAGAACATTCGACCACCCATCAGATGATTGCAATAGTCTGCTTTCTCTGATTTGCTTGACCTTCACTTGAACTATGCATCCATAAATTATTAGATAAAGCATGTCTGGTGGGAGGGGTGTATGCTGGGTGAAGAACATTCAGAAATGTCTTCCAATACACAGCCTGTGAGCATCAGAGGCGAATCAGTTGCATACACAGCTCGAGCAAGACATTCATCAGCATTTCTGACTACATTCCTCCATTGAGTCAAAAAAACTTCTGATTCCAGGAGGACCATGAGCTGCTGCTAACAATAAGGTGTCTGATTCATCATTTTCACCTCGAATAGAAGTAGAGGGAATTTTGTCAAGTTGCTTGTTGTGTGCGCTGAGGGAGCTTTATGCATGTGGCCAGAGGATTCTGCATCTTTGTTGCATTCTTCACATATGATTTGGCACAGTACTTGCAAATGTACACAGCTTTTCCTTTCTCTACACATCAGATAGTGCCTGTGGCATTTTCCTGTAAAGACAAAAAATGAGAAAAAAACAACATACAATTCCATGTACAGATAAATAGTATACAGTTGAAGTTGGAAGTTTACATACACCTTAGCCAAATACATTTAAAAATAACGATGGTCATTATGGCCCAACAGTTCTATTTTTGTTTCATCAGACCAGAGGACATGTCTCCAGAAAGTATGGTATTTTTTCCCCATGTGCAGTTGCAATCCGTTGTCTGGCTTTTTATGGCGGTTTTGGAGCAATGGCTTCTTCCTTGCTGAGCGGCCTTTTAGGTTATGTTGATATAGGACTCGTTTTACTGTGGGTATTGATACTTTTGTACCCGTTTCCTCCAGCATCTTCACAAGGTCCTTTGCTGTTCTGAGATTGATTTGCACTTTTCACACCAAAGTGCGTTCATCTCTAGGAGACAGAACGCGTCTCCTTCCTGAGCGGTATGAAGGTTGCATGGTCCCATGGTGTTTATACTTGCGTACTATTGTTTGTACAGATGAACGTGGTACCTTCAGACGCTTGGGAATTGCTCCCAAGGACGAACCAGACTTCTGGAGGTAAAAAAAAAAAAAAATCTGAGGTCTTTGCAGATTTCTTTTGATTTTCCCATGATGTCAAGCAAAGAGGCACTGAGTTTAAAGGTAGGCCTTGAAATACACCCACAGGTACACCTCCAATTGACTCAAATGATGTCAATTAGCCTATCGGAAGCTTCTAAAGCCATTACATAATTTTCTGGAATTTTCCTAGCTGTTTAAAGGCAGTCAAATTAGTGTATGTAAACTTCTGACCCACAGGAATTGTGATAAAGTGAAATAATCTGTCTGTAAACAATTGTTGGAAAAATTACTTGTCATTTACAAAGTAGATGTCCTGACCGACTTGCCAAAACTATAGTTTAACAAGAAATTTGTGGAGTGGTTGAAAAATAAGTTTGAATGACTCCAACCTATGTTTATGTAAACTTCCAACTTCAACTGTACATGTTTTAAAATGAAACATGTATGGTAACAGGTGAATTAACACTCCTCAGTTAGCATGCTCAAGCAAGCTAAAACCCACATGGTAGCAAAAACTAACTCGCAGAAATTGTTAACAAGTTAGAAATGATTTAATCACTTTGCTGTAGGCTACTATTTACTAGTTAACAAAAAATGTGTATCATATAAGCTATATTCACCCCACCCAGTATTGTAATCAAAACTTACCAGAAAGCATGTAGTCCTTGGCTCAGACAGTTTAGTGGTGTGGGCTCAATAGCATCTCATTAGTGTGCAAGATCTTGAGAATCAGCTGTCCATGTGATGGAAGAATGCACTGTGCATGCAGAGGGTTGCAATACCATTGAATTGGGGATAGTTTGACCAAAATTTGCCACAAGACCTAGAATTGCCTTATGTATCCCGCAAAGGTTCACTGTTATAAGCTAACGTTTTTGGTGAATTTAGGCAAAATTCCCAGGCTTAACTTCCATTGAAAGATTCCAAAGATTACCTGGGAAAATTTCCAACCCTTTGCAACCCTTTTTCTGACACTCAGATGCTGGTGAGGAGATAAAGAGCTTCAAACAGCTCACTCTAAGTGGGGATGCTTGTGATTGACCAGCATGTACATGCCATGCAGAGAGTGAGATCCCGCTTGTGATTTGTCAGCGTCCTTTGTATATTTAGAATGAACGCGCGCAGTCTAGTGCATCTCATTGGAGTAGGTACCGTACTCAATTTTTTGTTGTGTTAACCTTGTCAAAAAAAGCTAATGGCAGTTTGCGATATGCATGTTGAACGTCATTATCACAATTTTGATTGGAATTAGATTAAGACTGATCTACTCTCCCACTACTTCTATTTTTAAACCCATATGCTAAGAGCATGCATCTGGACACATCTGACACACACACACACACACACACACACACACACACACACACACACACACACACACACACACACACACACACACTGTTCTGGCACATAGGAAGCCCAATGGCTTGCAGCAGGTGTCGGTCTGGAAGTCCTTGGTTTCTCCCTGGGAACAGAACGAAGTGTGTGTGTGTGTGTGTAGATGTAGAGAAGGGTCAGTGTGTGTGGAGGGGGTGTCTCTTGGTGAGGCAAAAGAGAGGCAGATGGGCAGTGGGTCCCTGTGCTCTCCATGTGGCTCTTTGTGTGTGCTCGCACGCTCCCCCTCTCTCCATGCGTCTCTTTATCTCGCACTGAAAGGCTTTGCCCACTAATTGTCGGATTAGTGAAAGCGATCCACCAATGCCCCACTGCACCCAATCAACTGACACACACGTACGTGTGGGGGAATGTCTTTTAATCAGTTGATCAATGGAGAGGCACATGGCGTTGCGGTCGACCAGACAGATGGACTGCAGTGCGGATGTTTAGGACCCATTTCCCCTCTATTGTTTTTACCTCCTCTTTCCTGTCCTATTAAAATCCCTTCCTAAAAGGTTTAGAGGGACAAAGCTGTGTTGGCAGGGTCATCTTTGAAGACATGTGCCCCCTCCTGCGTTCTTCATTTCGGTTTTTGTCTTTTTGTTTCTTTAACCAAAGAAGTGTGGAAGTGTTTAGAGAGCTTGGTTGGTTACACACACACACACACACACACACACATACCCTACTGCAGTCAGTCAGTATGACCTCAATCAGCCTATCTCTGGCACAGACAAAACAGGCTACTGAGTGTTAGATTATATATGGCCTAGTAGTCCAATGTTCAGTTGCTTGATGTGTCCAGCGTTTCAACCTTTTTGACATCACTACATTGAATGAATTTGAATAACTTTTTGAGTTTACCTAATGGCAGAAGTGGGGAGGTTTTTGAGGTGTAGAATTTTAGTCTGGAGACCGTTTCTGCTGTCACCCCATAACATTGTCAGCAGCATTGCTTTTTACACACCAGAGGGCAAGTAAGCCAGCCGGTGGCTTTACGTGATCTTTAGGTTAACCTTTTTCAACTTTGACCTGGTGCCGTATGGCTGCACCCCTCCCAATCCAGCAGATGGACTTTACTAGCCTTTCTTCTGAAATGTGCACTTGTTCACGCCTCGTCATTGATTTAGGAGAGCAATCTGCAGTTGACGCCAATTTCACAGTAACGGAATTCCACTGAGACCCTTTCACTTTAACATGTATATCAAACAACCAACTATAGAACTCTATGCACAAGGACTTTTAATTTTCACTGAAAATATAACAAAAAAACATTCACAGGAAGTACTCTGCAGATACAAAGTTTGGTAACGGAGTAAAACGTTTTACGTTAATTCTGTTTCCATACTTTTTCAGTAAATGTTTGTTAAGCGCAGCTTAACACTGGTCGGAGTAAGCAAGTCTCGGTTTCAACTGTGACTTCATGCTGCAGGTTAGACAGGTCGAGTGGCATTAAAAACCTCTAGATACTACCCATCCCGGGTCCGGGAGCGTTGTCATCAACTGACACAAATTAGCATAACACAACGGACATAAATATTCCTATTCATTAAATCACAAGTGAAATATATTGAAACGCAGCCTTTTGTTAATCACCCTGTCATCTCAGATTTTGAAAATATGCTTTACAGCCAAAGCAAGACAAGCATTTGTGTAAGTTTATTGATAGCCTAGCATAGCATTATGCCTAGCTAGCAGCAGGCAACCTGGTCACGAAAATCAGAAAAGCAATCAAATGAAATAGTTTACCTTGATGAGCTTCGGATGTTTTCACTCACGGGACTCCCAGTTAGATAGCAAATTATTATTTTTGTAGGCGAAATAGCTCCGTTTGTTCTTCACGTTTGGCAAAAAAATCGACCAGAAATTGCGGTCACGACAACGCCGAAAAATATTCCAAATTAGCTCCATAATATCGGCAAACATGGCAAACGTTGTTTATAATCAATCCTCAATGTGTTTTTCAAATATCTATTCGATAATATATCAACCCTGGACTGGTGGCTTCTTAGTAGGAGAGAGCGAAACAATGGCCGCATTTGTCCTTTACGCACAAAACGCCTATGAGAGACTTCAGCTGACCACTCACGCAATGTTGACGTTCAGGCTAGTTTTTCAAAATAAAAGCCTGAAACTATGTATTGTGACACTAGACACATTAGGGAAGCCATAGAAAAAGGAATCTGGTTGATATCCCTTCCACTGCTCAATAGGGACGCAGAGGTTTCTAAATAAGAGTCACTTCCTAATTGGATTTTTCTCAGGCTTTCGCCTGCAATATCAGTTCTGTTCTAGTCACAGACAATACGTTTTGGAGACTTTAGAGTGTTCTCTATCCTAAGCTGTCAATTATATGCATATTCTAGCATCTTGTCCTGACAAAATAGCCTGTTTACTTTGGGGATGTTATTTTTCCAAAAATGGAAATAGTGCCCCCTAGATTGAACCATTGCTACGACGGTAAAATAAGAAAGAGGCTTGCCGTGGCCATGAAGGACCACCAGTGGACTACTGAAGACTGGAAGAAGGTCTTATGGACCAATGAATCTTTGAAGTCTTCGGCTCATCACACAGGGTTTTTGTACGTCGCTGAGTAGGCGAAAGGATGGTTCCTCAGTGTGTGTGACACCAACTGTCAAACAGAGTAGGAAGTTTGATGGTCTGGGGCTCTTTTGCTGGATCCAGAGTCAGCGACTTGCACAAAGTGAGTGGCACCCTAAACCAAAACGGCTACCACTTCTGCCCAGTTTATCCCAAACTGTGAAAGCAAAGCAACCTAGAAGTGCAAAAGAACTTTCCGAACAATATCTGATTTTCATTTTTAGAAAGAAGTGTTGAAGAATGCCACGAGTGTGTTCGGCTGTTATGTCTGCAAAAGGTGGCTACTTTGAGTCAGAAATGTCCCATTTGGTTAAATAAAAAGATTCCATAATTCTCCTTTTGTTTATTTGTTCTATGCTTTAACTTCAGAGTACATTAAGACATAACTGTGAATTTCACCTTCATTTCACTTTTTTATTTTTTTTTATAAAACTTTTGACCGGTAGTGTATACTGAACAAAAACATAAACGCAATATGTAAAGTGTTGGTCCCATGTTTCATGAGCTGAAATAAGACCCCAGAAGTTTTCCATACACACAATACGCTTATTTCTCTATTGTGCAAAAATGTGTTAGTGAGCATTTCTCCTTTGCCAAGATAATCCATCCACCTGACAGGTGTGGCATATCAAGAAGCTCATTAAACAGCATGATCATTACACAGGGGAACCTTGTGCTGGGGCCATAAAAAGGCCACTCTAAAATGTGAAGTTTATTCACACAACACAATGCCACATACGTTTCAGGTTCTTCAGGTTTTCTTTACAGGTTTTTCACAACTGCAGACCATGTGTAGCCACGACATCCCAGGACCACCATATCCGGGCTTCTTCACCTGCGGGATTGTCTGCGACCAGCCACCCAGACAGCTGAAACTTTGGGTTTGCACAATCAAAGAATTTCTGCACCAAATTTCAGAAACACTCAGGGAAGTTCATCTGCGTGCTCGTTGTCCTCACACGGGTCTTGACCTTATTGCAGTTCTGCGTCGTAACCAACCTCGGTGGGCAAATGGTCACCTTCGATGGCCTCTGGCATGCTGAAGAAGTGCGCTCTTCAAGGATGTATCCTGTTTCCAACTGTACTGGGCAGATGCCAGACCGCGTGAATGGCTTTGTGTTGGCGAGCGCTTTGCTGATGTCCATGTTGTGAACATTGCCCCATGGTAGCGATGGGGTTATAGAATTGGCATGCATAAACTACGGACAACGAACACAATTGCATTTTATTGATGGCAATTTGAATGCACAGATACCGTGATGCGATCCTGTAGCCCATTGTCGTGCCTTTCATCTGCTGCCATCACCTCATGTTTCGGCATAATACGCGGCCCCATGTCGTAAGGATCTGTACACAATTCCTGGAAGCTGAAAATGTCCCTGTTTTTCCATGGCCTGCATACTCACCAGACATGCCACGCATTGAGCAAGTTTGGGATGCTCTGGATTGACGTGTACAACAGCATCTTCCAGCTTCTGCCAATATCCAGCAACTTCGCACGGCCATTGAAGTGGAATTTTGTCCCACTACTCTCCACAATTAACAGCCTAATCAACTTAATGAGAGTGAGATGTCGTGCTGCGTAAGGCTAGTGGTGGTCACCAGATACTGTTTTCTGATGCACGCCCCTAGTTTAAAATTAAAATAAAGTTCTGTGACCTACCGATGCATATCTGTATTCCCAAATCCATAGTTTATGGCCTAATGAAATGTATTTCAATTGACTAACTCAGTAAAATCTTATTGTGCGTTATTTTTTGGTGTGTAGTTTGACTTTTTAAAATGTATTTATTTTTTATATATATATATATATACTTACTTTTGAGGAATTTATTTTGTAAACTTTTTTGTTCTGGCAATGACAACAAAGGGCAGACAGTCATCTGAGAGGGATAATGTGAAGACTTGTGGTCATCCAGCAGAGACGTAGACCAGACAAGCGACTGGTCCAACAGAAGTCTTGTCTCTTGGTGCAGCTGGCTTTCCCATCACAAAGTTGCTTGAGGTCACCAGACCAGGGTAAGTGGCACTGGGGGCTAGTGCAGGCTGTGAGGCAGTTCTGGAAGAGGGGAGCCAACAGGATAAGATGGTGGTTCCAGTGGTGGCGCTCCCCCTGTCCAGGAGCACCTCAGCAATTAGGGCCTGTAAGGTCCCTAGAGGAGCAGGAGGAGTCCTCTTGACCCCGGTGCGGTGTCAATTGAGGACACCAGGACTGGAGACATCAGGGCCGACACGGCAGAGCCCAACAAGGACCCTGGGACTGGCTACTTAGGTGGCTGGACCCACTGAGCAGCAATAGGCGGCGGCCACTGGAAGGGATGGACCCAGGCAAAGGGACCAGGATCAGGAGGTTGGGCAGCCGAGCTTGACAAAGGTCTCAGTACGACAGACGGTAGATGTTTGACTGCAGGTCTCGACCAAGGTCTCGGAGCTATTGACCGCAGGTACCCAGAGCTCGACGAGGGCCTCCGCAATACAGATTGTGATTTGGACAACAGCAGGCTGGATGTCGAAGGTAGGGTTAGGCAGGTCCCACCAGACCGGGACCAAAGAGGTCTGAGTGGACTTGGCATGCACAGCAGCCGCAGGCAGGGCTCCCACATTATGGACCAACTGACATTTGGTGGTGTCGACTGGAGTAGGAATAGGGTGCTCTCTCAGGGTGCCAGCTCCGCTGTCCCTGGAGAAGGCTCAGTAGGAGCACAGTGGTATGGCGCTCATCCAGGATGAGCTCGTTTGTCCCTGAGGAAGGCTGTAGGTTTTACTGATCGCAGGCAGGGAGGTGAGTATTGGTCTTGGGTCCAGAATGGGTCAGCAGAACCTCTTGTCATTGGAGACAGTGATGGCATCACTATGGGAACCAGTTGAGAATGTGAGGCAGGAGCTGGTTGGAACACAGTGGGGTGCTCCCCCAGGGTGAGTTCAAGTAGCTCCTCTGTATCTGGAGTAGACTGTAGGACTGCTGTGGAGACCAGTTAAGACTCTGCAGCAGGAGCTGGTTTAAGCACAGTGGTGGGAGTGTATAGCTGAGGCTCCATGGTAGGAGCGGGTGTATTAGGCCCCACTACTAACTCAGCTGGAAGACGATGGGGTGCTCCCTCAGGGTGAGCTCTGGTAGCTCCTCTGGCCCCGGAGAAAGCTGTAGCACCTGTGAGGTACTCCACAGCAGAGGTCGGATCTGAGATCGGTGCTAAGGTGGAAGGGCAAAGTGTCTCGACCATCTTCTGATATCTGGCATTCCTGAGCTGGTCGCGCTGGCATTGCTGAGCTGGTCCGTTCTCCCCCTCTAATACCGCTTGCAGTTGTAAGAAGAAAGAACTGTGGAAGGATTGACTGAGATGGTCAGGTGCTAACTGACAGTGTCCATCAGGTAAGTACTAGCTAAAGTGCACTGTAGGAGCCATCAATCTTTCTATTTCAATTAGCTCATCAATCTTGTCACACTGGCTGTGTAGACGCAGTGTGTCCGCTCTGGTTGTCACCATAGTTCCACACGCCCGGTGATCTCTGGGGCAGGTTCGACGCTGATCCTGATAATATCCGATCTAAGTTTGATGCTAATCTTGGCTATCTCTGGTTGAGGTTAGCCTGTGGTGGGAACTCTGAATTAGCAACCAATGAAAAGGCTGAGGCTCTGTCCTCTATTCTGCTGGTCAGCCTGGTGGCGAGTTGGACCGGTGATGAGTCATTGAAGGGGTAGGCGGCCACTTTGACTGGAGTATGTCATCTCGTTTTCTCAATAGAACCCTCTAGCAGCTCTCCCTCGTAGGAGTGGATGTGTGCGGTAGTCTGTGCCTCGACTCTTTGCCGTAGTAGTTGTAATCAGTGAGATATTGTGGCGGGTGATCCAGTCGGCGCAAACTTACCACATCTCGTGGAGGCTCTTCTCTGTTAACTGGCATCCTTGGGCTTTAGTACTCACTGTTGTATCCAGCTCGTAAGGACCATTAACAATAAGGGTAGGGTTGTAGAGAATCAGGACCATGAATGTAATAAGAAACCTTTACGTGTTTGCTTAATACTGGTAGCAACCACTACAGAATGTCTGGTCAGAACAAGGATGAGGCGGCTGTCCAGCTTGAGGCGGGTTTAATAGATGTTGTCCACATTCACACACATCTGACCACTCATGGTTCAGATAACTGAGAATCCTATCCAGTGATAACTGACATTAATTATGGGTCTAAAAGGAAAGAGGAGAAAGAACTTAGGCAAGAGCACTGCTATAATAGGAATAAAGACTGTACAAGCTAGCGCAGCCAAAGTCCAACAGCGCATGCTATACACTACAGCATAAGGACTAGTCACGTGGCAATAACCTACAAAGGCTAGGGAACTTGTAAACATGCTGAACGTAGGTAAATGAACAGTACAAGAGTGTAGGTACATCTACATAACAAAGAGCGTGAGGAATTTACACGAAGAGAAATAGCCTAGCAGCACCACAAATAACTAATGCTAAAACTGCTAACCTCGCTAATTAACATGCTAAATACCAATGCATTCTGAATGGGAACCGCTAGCGGGAGTCCGAGCTAGCTAACAAGCTCAACATAAATGGTCATTAGAAACAGCCATAGGCAATAGCTCTTTTTGCCTTGTTGTTTACAGAGCTACGGCACTTACTTCTAGATGCACGCACAATCAAATTAACGGCAAAGGAAATGTCCACGAGATAAAAGGTAGCAGGAGAGAAAAGGGGGTTTATCAGACGTCTGCCCTGCCTTGCTAGGAGTCCTTCTGAACGTCCCGTAATAGAGGCTGCTGACTGCCTAACATATATTGACTGGTGTGACCTTTACTTATAATAAACTAAGTTAGTTAGGACCTTCTGAATGGGGGCAGAGCTGCATGGCAAAAAACATCAGTACAGCGTGCTAGAACAGCTGACTGAAGCTGTCCGTTCTAACAGTAACATAAAATAATGAAAATTCGATTGTTACAAAAAAAAATTGTGTTCTAAGACCTTCATAAACGCAACCAAATTATACATTTTGCAATGGCATACAGTGCTTTCGGGAAACAATTCAGACACCATTTTTCCAAATGTTATGTTGCTGCCTTAATCTACAATGGATACAATATTTGTATGTTTGGAACCACCAAGACTCCTAGAGCTGGCCACCCGGCCAAACTGAACAATCGGGGAGAAGGTCCTTGGTCAGGGAGGTGACCAAGAACACGATCGCTCTGATAGAGCTTGAGAGGATCTGCGGAGAAGAATGGGACAAACTACCCAAATACATGTGCCAAGCTTGTAGCGTTATACCCAAGAAGACTTGAGGCTGTAATTGCTGCCAAAGGTGATACTACAACAGTACAGTGTAATGGGTCTGAATACTGTCATTATGGGGTATGGTGTAAATTGAGGGGAGAAAAAGCTATTTAATATATTTTTTAGAATAAGCCTCTAACGTAACAAAATGTGGAAAAAGTGAAGGGTCTGAATTTCTGAATGCACTGTAAATGACATTTATTAATTACACTGTTATAATTTTGGAGTCAGAATGACTGCTCATTAGCTTGAAGGGTGGTCCCTCGAGGTTCAGCGGTGCTTGTGTTAGTGAAAAATCAGAGTCTCAGTGTAATACCTTTCCGGGGGAATGCCCTACAGTAAATGTAAACGAACACTTAATAGGCTCAACATTGAACACCTTCATATCATGGATGGTCAGTCCTTGCATCCGTAGTTCTATGAAGTTGACTGGTTCCATTTCTCCAGCAACATCCCACAGCCTTTTACTGAAACCGTGGTAGGGACTTTGCTTTGTTGTTTTAACTGTGGAGTGCCCTTTAACAGCATAGACTTGTAAGTATTGGCTGGAGAGAGTTTATTTTCTCAGCATTGTTACATTTCACCATTTGTTAAATCCATTTAGGAAAGTATCGAAGCAAAAGTGTGGAGAATTGGTATACATCCCTACTGGTGTATACAGGGCTACTATTTCCTCTGCTCGTGCTCAGCCAGAACAGTGATGTTCCTAGTAGTGAAATGTGAACCCCCGTAAACAATTGTCCTGGGTCTGTCTGCCTGGCGCCCCTCTTGGGGGGGTACAAAGCCCCCAGAAATCTGGTATTGTGCCCTATTACCTAATGTAGCAAATATGGTGCCATTCCATTGTAGTGGAACTATGCAATAATCATGTTTACCTTTATATTAGTGAAAGACTGGCTGGGGAGTGGGGGTGTGAACACTGAAAGCCCACCACAGCCCATTATCCTGTGTCTGTCTGGCCCTCTGGTCATACACAGCACTGCTATTGATACAGCAGAACTTCTACTGTTCGAGCCAGTGGCGGCTGCCACCCGGAAGGCTCCAGACCAGATAGGCGTCCTAGTCAAACCACTCATCAGTAAGATGTGCTTTGAACAGACAGTCACCTCTGCAGTTAAAGGGCTAGTTAGACATTATGACAATAAAAAATCTACTTACCCAGAGTAAGATGAACTCATGGATACCATTTTCCCCCACCTATTATTTAACCAGGTAAGCAAGTTGAGAACAAGTTTTCATTTACAACTGTGACCTGTCCAAGATAAAGCAAAGCAGTAGTTACACATGGAATAAACAAGCGTACAGTCAACACAATTGAGGAAAAAATAGTATATACAGTGTGTGCAAATGGCATGAGAAGGTAAGGCGATAAATGGGCCATAGTAGCAAAGTAATTACAATTAAGCAGATTAACACTGGAGTGATAGATGAGCAGATGATGGTGTGTGTAAGTAGTGATACTGGTGTGGAAAGAACAGAAAAGTAAATAAAAACAATATGGGGATGAGGTAGGTAGATTGGGTGGGCTATTTACAGGTGGACTATGTACAGCTGCAGCGATCAGTTAGTTGCTCAGATAGCTTATGTTTAAAGTTAGTGAGGGAAATCTAAGTCTCCAGCTTCAGCGATTTTAATTTTTAATTTTTTTCTATTCGTTCAAGTCACTGGAAGGAAAGGCGGCCAAAGGAGGTGTTGGCTTTGGGGATGACCAGTGAGATATACCTGCTGGAGCGCGTGCTACGGGTGGGTGTTACCGTGATCAGTGAGCTGAGATAAGGCGGCGGTTTACCTAGCATAGACCTATAGATGACCTGGAGCCAGTGGGTCTGGCGACAAATAGACCCTCTGATTTGACACAGCTGGAAGGAAGTTGATGGTAGTTAAGTGAACCATTGCTAACTCTTAAAGCGTTAGCATGTTTCAGTTCGGCCAGCGCCAAACCAAACAATTGTCGCATACTCCCTTGAATGACCTTTGCTTGAGAAATGAGGGGGAAAAAGCGGCAACTGTACTGTTTGTCCATTTTTGAGATGCCGTAGCCAGAATACAATGCCTCGAAATAGTCCGAATTTATCCACTATAACTCAAGAAATCTGTCACAATATATGCACACACTCTACCCAACTGTTTTGGCATGGAAGCATGCAGATGCCTTTAGGGGATGTGCTTGTCTCCTTTCATGAACGATTCGATACTTCTAGATTAGTGAGGCACCGAAATGACATTTTTGGCTGATACCGATATCTGATATTTTGCTTGCCAAAAAAAAGATACCGATTTATTATTTCAAAACTGTAGCTGCCTTTTTAAGCATTCTAGTACAGTTAAATAGCGCACGCACACAAATTAACCACAAGGTTATTTTGTTGGCATTTACGTATGTCCCCATTACCAGTAAAACATCAACCTATTTATTTCACTCACTTGCTGTTCTGTTTCATTGTTAATTTGTTCAGTCTCAACCAGGATTTCATTCATACATGTCAAGCAGTGAAGTTTCAGCTCGGTCTGTCCATGGGCCTCTTCTCCTCGGTGCCCACTGTGTCAGTGTCCAGCTGTATCTGTAACATTTCACATAAGCACTGTTTCTTGTCTGCATCGAAGTAGCGGTCCTTTGTACCTAGCATCGAGCATGGTGGCGACAGAGGCTCAGAATGCCACCAAATCACTTATTTCACAGCCTCCAGTAGATTACTTTAACAAGTTAACCTGACAGTCTGTGTTGTTGAGCAGGCGTTTCAATGCCATGAAAGTGTATCACGTCTGCTACAGACGCAGTTGAGCTTATTTCTCGAGTCAGTTGTTTTGAATGGAGCGAGGAGTGTTCATATTTCAAACATGTTCTGAAATGCCATTGAAATGGCAGCAGCAGTATGAGAACCAGCACATTCTTGAGCATGCAATACGGCTCTCCTCAGTACGAAATCCTCGTCAACCCACTGTGCTGTCAGACTCGATGCTCATGGGGCTGACATCGCTGGTCTAAATGTCAGTCTTGAAGCTAATAGCAGTGACACCCATAGCAAAGTAGCTCATGGATGTGAGTTTCAAAATGGTAAAAATGACCAAATACACTGACCGTTTTAAAGCTATTTCTTACGGTGACCCTGAACCCTTATCACTAGTTGGATCTGAGTTGTGTCCACTCCGGTAGGCTACTCTGTTTAAACCATTTTATAGAGCACATTTGGTAACAATGACCCAGGAAAATACATTCGTCACTCAACCAATAAAGCCTATTATTTGACATTGCAAAAGCCATTTTACAAGCATCTGAAGGCTGATGGTGCCAGATGTACGAATAGCCTATTAAAATAACAGGGAAAGGCCTACCGCTCGTTGGCGTGACCACCTTTTATCTCCCGCACTTTTTTTCAGATTTTCTTTTCACTCACCACACCCCTCATCTCCACAGGACGTTTTTCATTGCAGATACTAGATTAGTTTCCATAGAATCTACACTAAACATAACCCTACTCTTTTCCCACAGGCAGGTCAATCCCTCAAAAGATGGTTCGGCGCATCAGAGCTGCGAGGTGGAAGACTTTTGGTACGAGCCCAGCGAGGAAGAGGAAGCTCTGTACGGAACATCACCCCCCTACACCTCCCGGCAGATGAAACGCATGTCGGGGAAACACCAGAAGAACAGCCAGGCCAGGTCGGCTGGACGCTCCCCCGTTGGACACTCTCCAAACAAGAGTAAGTTGGGGGGATAAGATGGAGGCAGTGGTCACAGAGTCCGAGGTAGAGGGGACAGGGGTATCGTGTGATAAACACGTTAGGCAAACGCCTTGTTTGCAGATAAACGTTACAGATAAACATTAACCCAATCTACCTGTTAAGGACAATTTATACCCTACAGAGTGCAGTGTTTTTGTCACAAAATAATTGGGTCCTTGTAGTGCGTTCCAACATTCAACATACTCCTGTGCCACATGAAAATTGTAACGTGCTGTATTATTCATTGAGTAGCTGTGGGGGCATTGTTGTGTAGGCAATGAAGCTTGCTTGGTTCCTTGATCTATAGGCTATACATCAAAGTAGCCTCTTGCATTGATAAGCAAATATAATCTCAGCTACTATTCAAATAACAATGTAACTTCATTAGAATAACTAGTGATTCCAGGCTATTTATAAAAACCACTGCGAGATGTGCTTCTTCTCTGCGACCAAACCATTACATTCTACTTTTAGCTGATATGGTAACTAATACATTCAAGCAGCATATTAAACTGGGATAATGTTGTAGAATACACTGGCAAGTAAAGACTATATTTACCAAGGCATATTATTTACAGTTGAAGTCGGTAGTTTACATGCACCTTAACCAAATACATTTACCTCAGTTTTTCACAATTCCTGACATTTTAATCCTAGTAAAAATGCCCCGTCTTAGGTCAGTTAGGATCACCACTTTATTTTAAGAATTTGACATTTCAGAATAATAGTAGAGTAGAATGATTTATTTAAGCTTTTATTTCTTTCATCACATTCCCAGTGAGTCAGAAGTTTACATACACTCAATTAGTATTTGGTAGCGTTGCCTTTAAATTGTTTAACTTACGTCAAATGTTTCGGGTTACTTTCCTCAAGCTTCCCACAATAAGTTGGGTGAATTTTGGCCCATTCCTCCTGACCGAGCTGGTGTAACTGAGTCAGGTTGATAGGCCTCCTTGCTCTCACATGCTTTTTCAGTTCTGCCCACACATTTTCTATAGGATTGAGGTCAGGGCTTTGTGATGGCCACTCGAATACCTTGACTTTGTTCTTAATCGATTTGGCCACAACTTTGACAGTATGCTTGGGGTCATTGTCCATTTGGAAGACCCATTTGTGACTAAACTTTAACTTCCTGACTGATGTCTTGAGATGTTGCTTCTATTTTGTGAAGTGCACCAGTCCCTCCTGCAGCAAAGCACCCCCACAACATGATGCTGCCACCCCCGTGCTTCACAGTTGGGATGGTGTTCTTCGGGTTGCAAGCCTCCCCTTTGTCCTCCAAACTTAACGATGGTCATTATGGCCAAACAGTTCTATTTTTGTTTCATCAGACCAGAGGACATTTTTCCAAAAAGTACAATCTTTGTCCCCATGTGCAGTTGCAACCCGAAGTCTGGATTCTTTTTTTTTTATGGTGGTTTTGGAGCAGTGTCTTCCTTCCTTCCTTCGCAGCTTTCCAGGTTATGTCAATATAGGACTCGTATTACTGTGGATATAGATACTTTTGTACCCATTTCCTCCAGCATCTTTAAGGTCCTTTGCTGCTGTTCTGGGATTGATTTGCACTTTTCACACAAGTACGTTCATCTCTAGGAGACAGAACTCGTCTCCTTCCTGGGCGGTATGACTGCTGTGGTCCCATGGTGTTTATACTTGCGTACTATTGTTTGTACAGCTAAACGTGGTACCTTTAGGCGTTTGGAAATTGCTCCCAAGGATGAACCAGACTTCTGGAGGTCTGCAATATTTTTTCTGAGGTCTTGGCTGATTTCTTTTGATTTTCCCATGTCAAGCAAAGAGGCACTGAGTTTGAAGGTAGGCCTTGAAATACATCCACAGGTACACCTCCAATTGACTCAAATTATGACAAATTATGACAATTAGCCTATCAGAAGCTTCTAAAGCCATGACATCATCTGAAATTTTACAAGCTGTTTAAAGGCAGTCAATTTAGTGTATGTAAACTTCTGACCCACTGGAATTGTGATACTGTGAAATAATCTGTCTGTAAACATTTGTTGGAAAAATGTGTCATCCACTAATGTCCTAACCGACTTGCCAAAACTATAGTTTGTTAATAAGAAATTTGGGAGTGGTTGAAACAAGTTTTAATGACTCCAACTTAAGTATATGTGAACTTCCGACTTCAACTGTAATTGTATATCTGCTTATTTCACATGGGGAGATGTGGGAAGCTATTTTTACTCTGATAGCTAGCAAGCCACCTGGCAGGCACAGAACGAGGTAATGTAAAACAAACCTTAACTTTCATTAAATGTAGCTATTATTCAAATATGCAATTGGTTTTCATTGAAATTAGCTAACAGTGGTGATGTTTTAAATGTGATTCTTCTTTGCTTTACCAAATGGAAGGAAATCACCGCATCAGCCCCTTGTGTATGTTGCTATTTGAGGGTCTCGAAACACATGGACCGGTGAGGGTATCATGTTACAAAATGTGCGCGTTGCTCAAAAAATCTCACTCAACCCTAAAGCATGCACAAAGATATAAATACGTTAATGTAACTGTAAAGAATATTTGTTGTGTAATGAGGAGCAACCAGATGCTGCACTTGATACATTTATGAAATTGCTTATTCCACTTACTAATAAGAAAATGACCGTATAAACGGTTATATAAACATTATATAAAGAATGCTAGTAAAAAGCTTAAATGAACATTAGAGCAAAAAGGCAAACTCAGTTCCATTATTCATTGAATCAGGTGGCTCATTCATCACAAAACCCACTGATATTGCCAACTACTTAATTTACATGTTTTTTTTGTTGTTTTTTACACTGACAGTACACATTGAAGTATATCTGACCAAATTATGAAAGACATCCACTGTAATTTTGTAGAGGTGTTTTTTTTTTAATATTTTTTTTTATTATCTACAATGACAAGTCACCGGGGTCTGACCACTTGGATGGAAAATGACAGAGGATAATAGCGGACAATATTGCCACTCCTATTTGCCTTACCTTCAGTCTAAGCCTACTAGAAGGTGTGTGCCCTCAGGCCTGGAGGGAAGCAAAAGTCATTCCCCTACCTAAGAATAGTCAAGCCCCCTTTACTGGCTCAAATAGCCAACCAATCAGCCTGCTACCAACCCTTTTTTTAGTAAACTTTTGAGGAAAATGTGTGGGTTGAACAGATACATTTGCTATTTTACTGTATACAAATTGACAAGACTTTCAGCATGCTTCTAGGGAAGGACATTCATCAAGCACAGCACTTACACAAATTACTGATTGGCTGTGAGAAATTGATGATAAAAAGATTGTAGGAGCTGTTTTGTTAGACTTCAGTGTGGCTTTTGACATCAATCATAGTCTGCTGCTGGAAAAATAAATGTGGACAAATAAATAATGGAAGCATCCAATTAGAATCAGGAATTCCCCAGGGCAGCTGTCTAGGCCCTAGACAGCTAAAAAAACATATTTTTTTAAATAATATTTACTAATGACACGCCAATGGCCTTGAATAAAGCCAGTGTGTATGCTTAGGACTCAACACAATACACGTCAGCTAGTAAAATCACCGGAAAGTTAACAAAGAGCTGCTGTTTCAGAATGGGTGGCAAGAGAGGTTAGTGCTAAATATTTCTAACTAAAAGCATTGGGTGGAAGGTAGCTTAGTGGTTAGTGCTGGGCCAGTAACCGGACGGTTGCTGGATTGAATCCCCGAGCTGACAATCTGTCGTTCTGCCCCTCAGCAAGGCAGTTAACCCACTGTTCCCCGAGTGCTGTGGACGTGAATGTCGATTATGGCAGCTCCCCGCACCTCTGATTCAGAGGGGTTGGGTTAAATGCGGAAGACATTTCAGTTGAAGACATTTCAGTTGGACAACTGACTAGGTATCGCCCTTTCCCCATTGTATTTGGGACAAATCATTCACCAACTCTTGTAATAAATAATACTGAAATTGAGCAAGTTATTGACTAAACTGCTTGGAGCAACTCTTGATTGTAAACTGTCATGGTCAAAACACGTTGATATACCAGTAGCTATGATGAGAAGTCTGTCAATAATAAAGCTCTGCCCTGACTTTTTAACAACTACCAACAAGCAGGGATGTGAACGAGTCACCTTTCGCCGTTTTGAATCCAAAATAGGTGACCTACGTGATTCGTGTAGATCCGATGAGAAATTTGAGGGGGCGGGTGCGCTTGGATCACTACTGGCTGTAAGCAAACGAGTGACGCGTGTTTGGAGCAATACTGGCTGTATCCAAGGCTCAGCCAATCGTTCACATAACAGAATGCAGCACGCGTCTGAAGAGAGAGACAACCAATTTGCTAGTTACAGCATCAGGGGGCGCTCTGGAAAGACAGTGGGAGAGTGGAAAGGCAGTTTGCCAGTTACAGCAGCGCATCTCCTGAACGATAACGAAGAGGTAGGTGAAGTCTGAGCATGGAGACAGGGTGAGAAGGTTATGAAGCGTACTTCATGAGATGTAACCGAAAAACAAAGTGTGGTGGAACAAGTATTGTTATCATTAAGTATCTGCTAACTGAGAATTTGATCCAGTTAGCAAGCCAGAGAAATGTTGAGCAACATTAGCCAACTTAATTGATCAAATAATTGAGTTTATGGTGTGAAAATTCGCTGGCTAATTAAATCAGACAGCTAACGTTTACAACATTAGATGAGCTAACATTAGTAACCTAACCAATTCTCTATAGTATTAACTGGTATACAACTCCTTGCCATTCCTCAAGTTATAATGTGTTAAATGTACACTGAGAGCTAATGTAAATCTCATGGCTCAAAGTGGAGGAGAGTGACTTCATCACTACTTGTTTTTGTGAAAAGTGTTGACATGCTGAATGCGCAGAAGCGCAGAAGACATGCCACCAGGGGTCTCTTCACAATCCCCAAGTCAAGAACAGACTTTGGGAAGCGCACAGTAATATGTAGAACCATGGCTACATGGAACTAACTCTATTCCTTGGCAGCAGCTAATGGGGATCCTTAATACATACAAATACAAACTAACATAGTGGCTGGTGTTTGGAATGAGCAAGTAGCAGTGAGTAAAGTAACCACAGCATGTGTATTTTCTTGGGGGGGGGGTAAAGGTTCTGTTATTGTATTGGTTAGAAATAAGTATAGATTTTCTCTATTTCTGTATCTCAGTAGACAATCAGCCAACCCCCTCCAGTCCATCCCAGCCCCAGAGAGAGAGTGAGCCTAACCCCTACAGGCCTAGAGAGGGGGCTGAGCGAGACCGAGAGAAGGACCCCCCAGAGGCTGAGCAACATAACTACAAGTTGGGTAAGAAACAGACCGACCCTTCTGAGGGGATCCAAATAAACGTAAACAAAGCAACCGAGGAGCACCAACACAACTATAAGCAGGGTAAAAGACAACGCGCCACCCTGCGTTCCAGCGAGAGAGACCACAAGAAGACCTTTGAAGGTTCCTTCATGCTGGACCCGCTCTCCAAGACCTCCAGCCCCTTCGGTGGAGGCTCATCCCTGAACATGGACCCCAGGAAACCCTACCTATCGCTGGGGTGCGGCAGCGGCAAGCTCCCTGTCACTATCCCCCACCCCATGGCCCACCGCACCCACCGCCAGACCTCAAGGACAGACTGCCCTGCAGATAGACTCAAGTTCTTTGAGACGCTGAGGTTGTTATTGAAGCTGACTTCCATGTCGTCCAAGAAGAAGGAGAAGGAGCAGCGAGGTCTGGAGAACTCAGCCTTCATGGGCCAGAACAACGAGGTAGCTATGGATTGACTTATGAATTGATTATTAATGCTATCTTCTGGTGATGTATATCGTGTATTGCACTTTTATGTGTCCTGACTCTCCCTCTCATCCCTTCCTCCATCTCTCCAGGTGGTGTGGCTGGAGCTCCAGGCGTGGCACGCGAGACGCTCCGTCAACGACCAGGATCTGTTCCTGTTCACGGCTCGACAAGCAATCCCAGACATCATCAACAAGGTGCTCCACTTTAAGGTCAATTACCACAGCCTGAGCCCCAGCACCGTGGGCCTGGGACAACTGACCCTGGGGGTGTGTGTAGGACGACCAGGTATGGTTGGATCAGGGGCATCTCCTGGCCAGGGAGCCCAGAGGACACTAGTGTTAACAGAGCCTTGCTGTGGAGGCCCAGACCAGGGTCCCAAACAGAGGTCTCCAACCCAGGCCTCAGAGACTGTTTCTGGGGAGGAGAGGGATTTTAACCAGCCTGCTGCTGTTGGAGCCCCAGAGACGAACCAAAATCACTTTGCTTCAGTTGACCCATGGGGCTTCAGCGCCTGCCCCTCGGCAGTAGACGCAGCGGCGCCCCTGGGCTCCGGGGCGGGGTGCAGGGAGCACCTCCAGCGCCAGCGGCTGGCCTTCGAGCAGGTTAAACGGGTGATGGAGCTGCTGGAGTCGGTAGAGGCTTTGTACCCGTCCCTGCAGACTCTCCAGAAGGACTATGAGAAGTACGCAGCCAGGGACTTCCAGGGCAGGGTGCAGGCACTCTGTCTCTGGCTCAACATCACACAGGTAGGGACCGGATTGATTGACTGAGGTGAGAGGGGCGGTAAAGTGACAGAATGCATAGAAAAGGGCAGTAAGCCTGTGGCACACATACACACACACACACCAGGAAGTTTTATAAATATAGCACCTTGGGGTCAGCAAAAAAGCTGACATTACCTTTTTTTGTGACAACTGCTGATGTAAAAATAGCTTAAGAAGTACATTCAAAGAAATAACTAAAAATGTAAAAACTTAAATAATGTTGCATATTTTGGGGAATATTCAGAGGTGGAAACTTTTTCAATTTCCTGGAAAGTTTCCAACCCTTTGCAACCCTAGTAGAGAGCCAATACATGGAGAAATTATGTCCTCTCACTAGAAAAACAATGAACTATTTTCTGTGTTCCTGGCTTGCTTAGTTGGTAGTACACTGCGTTTGCAACACTAGGATCCTGCTGGGCCAACCAATACGAAAATGTAAGTCGCTTTGTATGAAAGCATCTACAAAATGGCATATATTTATTATATTTTCACTTAGGATCTGAACCAGAAACTTCGTGTTATGGCGACTGTCCTCGGCCTCGGGGACCTTTCCCGTATCGGCTGGCCCGTCTTCGAGATCCCCTCGCCACGCTGTTCCCGTGGCAACGACGAGGAAGACGAGGATGAAGAAGACGGGGAGAATGACTCCACGGCAACCTTCACTGCCGGTGACAGCGACGGAGAGGACAGAGACCTAGTGGGGGAGGAGGGGGAAACTGGTGAGCCCAGAGGGGGTGAAACGACAACTGAGCCGGGAGAAGATGAACTCTCCCCCTGTTTGACTCCTAAATTTGCCCAGTTACTACTATCTGAGGATGGGACAGGGACTATGGAGGTGGTATCGGGGGGCACAGGGACAGGAGGGATGAACTGCCCTACAGCCATCTTCAGACCATTCGTAGATAAGGCCTTGAAACAGATGGGGCTGAGGAAACTGATCCTGAGACTACACAAGCTGATGGACCCCTCCCTCCAGAGGTCCCGGGCAGCCCTGCTCAGCCACACGCCTGCACAGGAGGTAAGAGAGTGCTGTCATATGGTTTTATATAGGAGAAGGTTACATATGAACATCCAATGTCTTTGAGCAGGTGATGTATTTCAAATGATAAAAAGGAAATTAGAGGGAGAGACTCTGCACATTGTCATTGTTCCTATGTCCGTATTTCTCAAACTGTCCTGTTGAACCCAATGGGTGCACGTTTTGCCCTAGCACTACACAGCTGACTCAAATAACAGACGTTCAAAAAATCTGTACAAATCTTTCATCTGCATTTTATATTGAAAGTCGTATTTTTTTGCTTCAATAGAACGATCAGGGATCTGCAATGGTAGTTTTCTTTCACAGAAAATACCTTGGTGCGTCACATTCAGCAGAAAACATCTGATGACAACAGAAATGCAACGCTATTCGGCTAGCAGCCACAAGTAAATGAGCTTAGAATGAAAAAGCAAGGTCTTTTTTGCAGAAACGGCCATCCTATGTCTGTTTATCATAGAAAGAATGTAGCCAGTTACATTTCCTGATGTTTTGCTTGAAGTTAATATTTTATTTTACCAGAGAACTAGGCTGGCCACACTGAGAAGTACAGGAGAAACGTAGCTACACATCAGTCAGAGCTCTGTCTGCTGATAGAATGCCTGTTCATGAATTCTCATCTGAGTGGAGAAGTGCAACTGAAGCACAGAATTAGTCTGATGCTGAGCAGAAATTCCAATGAGAAGCATTTTAAATCTGCGTTTACAAAACGCAGCAAGATATTTCTTTTGTCTTTTTTTGTTGTGAAAAATGCAGAATTCCTTTTTGACATGACAAACGCTGTCCTATGTGGTTAATTGTTGACATGACAACTTCCACTATGGTTTGAGATCGAAGAAGACCTGAGTGGTCGAAAGGTTGTCATAAATTCACATGAGAGCTTAGATTGCTGTGTGTCTAGTCTCTCTCATTTGTCCAATATGGCAGGGGTTTTCAAACCACTCCGCTGAGTCCACAGCCATTCCATGTATTTGATCTATTCCAGAGCTAGCACACTTGAATCAACTTAACAAATCATCAAGCCCTTGATAAGGTGAATTATGTTAGCTAGTTAAAGGCCTCAACAATATTGTGATATGTCTGGGGGTCCCCTTGCAGAGGTTTGAAAACCCCTTTCACATTCATGCCCAACCAAACCATACAGTGCAGGCTCAGATTTAGTTTTCACTCTTTTCCATCCCGGTTCCAGCAACTATGGTGGATGCATAACTAGTCCACCCTTTTCAGCTCAGCTTGCCCTGGCTCTGTTTTTGGATGTTGTGTTCGCAGAGCTGCACTGTGGCTATTGTGAGGTTGCGAAATGAGAGGGAAGTGCTTGGACTTGATACATTGATACATGGATTGTACAGGCCTATTTGCATTTTAGTCATGAATCCCTGGTGGATTTTTAATTGGGCTTAATGGAGCTTGTTCATTTTTGCTTTCTGTCGAGTTGAAAGCTAGACACGTTTTGGCAAAGCAAATATGAATGCAAATCATTATTTCTTCACAAATGAACCTCATTCACATAATTATTTCCAACTAAGCAGCTACTTTACTGCAGGGTGCTTTGCCGATAATGTGCCATTTCAGAGCCCAACTGACTAGTCCATGTGTTAGACTATCTGTGCTCTCTCAGCTGTGGTCATGTGGAGAGATCCAGTGTGCACACACAACCACCCATATACATACAGGATGGCTGAGTCACCATCCCTGGGGCCCCTCTTCCCCTCGCTGAGGTTGTCATTTATCTGTGAAACCAACATCAGTGTGCTGGCTGAAAAAAAACGTTCACCGCATACTCAACTTGTAAACAGAAAGATATTTAGCTAGGAATCTACACTGCTCTTTTCAGGAATATTTTGACTTTTTACCTCACAGATGACCAGTTGAATTGACCAGTTAACCAGTTTAATACTGAAGCAGAGGTTTTTAAAACTCTGAATTACACTATCCTCACCTTGCTCAGCCCTCTGTAGTTTGCCGACATGCTAACCTGTCTGTGTATTCTGTGTGTTAGTTTTTTTGTGTTGTATTTTTGTCTTCCCAGCTAGTTCACTGATTTCAAAGACCACATGCTGTTCAGTGACTACCTACTGGAGCTGTCCCTCTCACGCTTTAGTTTAGACATGCTAACATGTCTGTTTCTCTAGTTCACTGACTTCCCAGACCCCATGCTGAACAGTGACTACCTACCGGAGCTGTCCCGCCACCTGTCCTCCTGCAGCACTCCCGGGGGCCCGGAGCTGGGGGCGGACCAAGTTTCCTGGGAGGAGCTGTTGGACATGGACCTGCCCTCATTCCGACCTGCCTTCCTGGTCCTGTGCCGCGTCCTGCTGAACGTGATACACGAGTGCCTTAAGCTGAGACTGGAACAGAGGCCTGCAGGGGAGCCATCACTGCTCAGCATCAAACAGGTCAGCAGGCACACTTTCTCTGTTTCTCCCACTCTGCCTTGCTCATTCTGAATAGGAGAGGTGAATAGTGATGATTATCTCTATTGCCTGATTCACACTGTAGTGCTGACCTGAACCGCACTGCGCTGGCCCAGATATGTTCTTTTCACATTGTCCTTTAAAGCACAGTTCCAGCATCTGTGGTGGCTGCATAACCAGTCCAGCCTAGTACAGCTCGGTTTGGCTCAGTAAGGTAGGCTACATGTCAGTTGATGCCCATGCTAACCTCTGTCTCAATCTGTCCTGTAGTTGGTGCGTGAATGTAAGGAGGTGTTGAAAGGTGGTCTCCTGATGAAGCAGTATTACCAGTACATGCTGAGGGGGGTGGTAACAGACCCCCAGGGACTCCAGACCAATGCCAACATAGACGAATTCGAGGAGGACCTCCACAAAATGCTGGTGGTAAGACAGACTTACTGAGTCAGGATTAGGCTTGCAAAATTCCTCTTTCCACAAAAATGATAAGTGAGTCATATATTCTTATGAAAGGTCTCAAATGCATTATCACTGCTACATTACATATACAAGTTTGAAGAGGACCTCCCCAGATGCTGGTGGTAAAACAAACTAGGGAGTACTAATCTGTAGTAGATGTGTTGGAAAACTACCCTAAACGACTGAAATGTTTTGATTTAAGTGTGTCCACCGCGCAGAGACTATTTTCTGCAACTTAGCTTCTTTGTCTGGTGTAGATTACCCCAGAGGTTACCGAGGTCACTATTGTCTGTCGGGTGTAGATTACCCCAGAGGTTACCGAGGTCACTTGTCTGTCGGGTGTAGATTACCCCAGAGGTTACCGAGGTCACTATTGTCTGTCGGGTGTAGATTACCCCAGAGGTTACCGAGGTCACTATTGTCTGTCGGGTGTCGATTACCCCAGAGGTTACAGAGGTCACTCTGTCGGGTGTCGATTACCCCAGAGGTTACAGAGGTCACTCTGTCGGGTGTCGATTACCCCAGAGGTTACCGAGGTCACTCTGTCGGGTGTCGATTACCCCAGAGGTTACCGAGGTCACTTGTCTGTCAGGTGTAGATTTACCCAGAGGTTACTAAAGTCTCAGAGCACAACTTTAACATCATCCTTTCAACAGGGTGAAGTTAGAGGCTGCGTCCTACTCAACCTGAGTGTGGGTTAAGACTAGAGGCGTACTGTAGGGAAGTGGCTTGTGTCTCTCTGGGTGCCTGGCCAGGACCCAGGCTTGGGGTTATACTAGCACCTGGTAAATCTGCTTGAGAACAGTGTGCGCTTATCTCTGGGGTGAGAGCGCTTTAACCAGCAACCACCAAGCTGAATCAGCACATGGCAGCCAGGGGTGTGGTAGGAATTGGCATCAGTCAATCACTGATTACTTCTCAGGAGTTTAGGCTGCAGCGTTTCCTTTCCTCGCGGTCTGTCTCCTTGGACAGACGGCCGGTAGTGGGTGATAAAAGCCGAAGAAAACACAATGTTCCTGAATTCTAAAAAGGGTCACCACCACAGCACTGTCAGGGTCAAAGTCTAGTCTACTACCTTCTGCCACCACTCAGCTGCTGCAGAAAAACAGGCTTTACCTTAGGAATATCACAACCCTGCCCTGCAGTGAGGCTAATACAATAAGAATGACAGCAATGAGGATGAAGGTATTCCCCAGTATCTCTGCCATCTGCTGACAAATAGGAAGCAATACCACACAATGCCATAGGAAGGATGGTATATATTATAGGAGGAATTTGTGTTGGGATAATGGTGGTGATATCACAGACAGGTGACAATCATACTGTGGAAAAACCATGCAAAGCAATTGTCAGGACATACATTTAGGAACTTGATTTGCTTATCAAATGACTTGGCACGGTCTCAAACTGGAGAGGAAACTACCTGCTGCATGCAGCCATGCAATGAATAACATTGTACACCTGTAAGTAGGCAACATATCCACTTACCTGCTGGTTGATCACTGTACATTCATCCCTTTGTCTACAGGTGTACTTTGACTACATGCGCACCAGGTTTCTGTTAGGAAAATGTGGAGCCGGACATTTGACCAGCAGCATTTTAATTTACCGGACATTTGACCAGCAGGATTTTAATTTACCGGACATTTGACCAGCAGCATTTTAATTTACCGGACATTTGACCAGCAGCATTTTAATTTACCGGACATTTGACCAGCAGCTTTTTAATTTACCAGACATTTGACCAGCAGCTTTTTAATTTACCGGACATTTGACCAGCAGCATTTTAATTTACCGGACATTTGAGAACTTTACCGACCCATATGCTTAACCTGATTAGGGTGTCCAGCCACGGTGCTCAGAATGATAGAACTTTTATGTTATGGTAATTCAACTTAACAGAACACATGCAACGGTGTGCATCCTCCTTACCAAATTCTGATGCACACTTGAACGATGTTGGAATAACTGTCCACAGTTACTTTTCTTCAGCAAACAAGACTAATAACGGACAGCAAAAATCACTAGTCTATTTCAATCTACTATCCCCATAGTAGGAAAGTTTACCTATTCTATTGGTCAGCTTGTCATTTTGTGCGAAAAATACATTGCCTATTCCGAACAGACTCTGGACAGTTGTGGGGTGATAGATCCCAAATTCATTCAACCAGTACATCCCCCCCAAAAAATTAAATCATTGAGGAGCTTAAAAGTTGATCAACTATTTTATGTTAACACTATAAGCGCAGCAATGCACACACGACAGTAGGCTACACGCAAATGTTTGTTCCTTAATGCAATTAGTTGCAAAACACCGTTGTCAAAAGCGCAACACACATGCAAGCAGTTTCATGTGACTGAGATGAAAATATATTTTTGAAATTTAGAACGAGGGGTGATCTAAAGATGCAACAACTGGCATGTATTACTGATATGGCTAGGATTGTGGACTTTTGGCTACTGGACAGTGAAATAAAGTTGATTTGAAAACAAAGAGCATGAGAGAGAGGCTACTGGTTTCAATGGCATATGTAAGTCTTTAGTTGTATTTTGGTTAGGCTACTTTGAAGAAAAGTGAAACATGCCTCATAATAGGAAGTTAAAAGTTTGGATTGCAAACAAACTGAAGCTTGCCTTCCGTTGCCTACGCACTTGAATGGTTAATGGGAAGTGTGCTTCAATTACCAGTTGAGAAATAAAAATAGTAGGTCTTTAATTGTGGACATCCCCAAAAAATGAACAGGTGCTTGCATTTAAAATGGTTGCGTAATGATTGGGCTTATAAAAGCATGATTCACGTAACAGTAGCAACAGCTCTCCTGCTGTCTGACAGATGTTCCGCTCATTCTAGGCTCCATATCTGTTTGCTGTGCTCGTATGATAACTCATGAAAATACACTGGCCAATTTAATTCCACTAAATGTTGTAAATGAACCTATACACCGATAAGCATGACCGGACAAATGCATTTACATCGACTGGCTGGCGGCAATTTTATTTATCAGCCAAAATCCTGCTGTTACCGGCTAATGAAAACCCTGCTGCACACCTACCTGTTTAATCAGTAGAGATCTCTCTCCTCACTCTGTCTGCAGGTGTACTTTGACTACATGCACAGCTGGATCCAGATGCTGCAGCAGCTTCCCCAGGCCTCACACAGCCTGAAGAACCTTCTAGAGGAGGAGTGGAACTTCTCCAAGGTCATCACTCCCTACATCAGACGAGGGGAGGCCCAGTCTGGGAAACTCTTCTGGTAAGTGCTAGATTTTTTTTGTTCATTGATTCATTGTTTCTCCATCTAATTTTAAGCGTCTATTCTCCTTGGGAGCGTCCAACTCACTCCCTCTTCCACATTGTATTTAGTTAGTGCCACTTAGTTAAATATTCCCTTCCTCTTCTCTCTCACAGTGACATTGCTGGGATGCTGCTCAAGTCCACAGGGGACTTCCTGGACACGGGCCTGCAGAAAAGTGGTGATGAATTCTGGGAAAGTGCCGACGACAGTACAGTCTCAGATGAGATCCGGTATGTCTTGTTTTATGTTTAACATACAGTGCATTCGGAAAGTATTCAGACCCCTGGACTTTTTCCACATTTAGTTACGTTACACAATACCCTTTAATGACAAAGAAAAAGGAAAACTGAGCAATTGGGAGAGACATGACCAAGAACCCAATGGTCACTCTGACAGAGTTCCTCTGTGGAGATGGGAGAACATTACAGAAAGACAACCATCTCTGCAGCACTCCACCAATCAGGCCTTTATGGTAGAGTGGCCAGACAGAAGCCACTTGACAGCCCACTTGGTGTTTGCCAAAAGGCACCTAAAGACTCTCAGATCATGAGAAACAAGATGATCTGGTCTGACAAAACCAAGATTGAACTCTTTGGCTTGAATGCCAAGCGTCACGTCTGGAGGAAACCTGGCACGATCCATATGGTGAAGCGTGGTGGTAGCATCATGCTGTGGGAATGTTTTTCAGCGGCAGGGACTGGGAGACTAGGATTGAGGGAAAGATGAACGGAGAAAGGTACAGAGAGCTTTGATGAAAACCTGCTCCAGAGCACTCAGGACCTCAGACTGGGGAGTAGGTTCACCTTACAACAGGACAATGACCCTAAGCACACAGCCAAGACAATGCAGGAGTGGCTTCGGAACAAGTAGTCGCTGAATGTCTGAGTGGCCCAGCCAGAGCCTGGACAAACCCATCTCTGGAGAGACCTGAAAAAAGCTGTGCAGCGATGCTCCCCATCCAACCTGACAGAGCTTGAGAGGATCTGCAGAGAAGAATGGGAGAAACTGCCCAAATACAGGTGTGCCAAGCTTGTAGCGTCATACTCAAGAAGAGTCGAGGCTGTAATCACGACCAAAGGGTCTAAATATTTACATGTGATATTTCTGTTTTTATTTTTAATACATTTGCAAAAATTTAATTATGGGGTATTGTGTGAAGTTTGAGGATTTAACGTTTTTATTTCATACATTTTAGAATAAAGCCTGAACGTGACAACGAGGAGAAAGTCTAGGGGTTTGAATACTTTCCGACTGCACCAGTATGTGGTTTTCAATGTGTTTACCAAATGAAATTCCCGCTGTTGGGAAAATAAAGTAATCTTGCTGTAAGAGGCTCATGTTAAGCAGTTTTTTTGTCGTTCTAGCCGGTCGGTAATTGAGACGAGCCGGTCATTGAAGGAGCTGTTCCACGAGGCTAGAGAGAGGGCATCCAAAGCTCTGGGATTTGCCAAAATGCTCCGTAAGGTGAGAGACGCTGCCCCCAGTTGGCCTCCTGTTCATTTTTATTTGGGAACTATTGTATTTTGTAAGTTACTAAATGTATGTAGCTTCTTGGTCAGGGCTCACTTGAAAAATAGATGTCCATCTCAATGTGACTTCCCAGGTTAAATATAGGAAGTATCAAAATAAAATAATTGGGTGTTCAGAGTGCTCTGACTCTCTCTCTCTGCCCTTTCTCTCTCACCTCTCTCTTTGCACCCCTCCCTTCTCTCCGGGCCCCTCTCTCTCTCTGCAGGACCTGGAGATTGCTGCTGATTTCAGCATTACCAGTGGGGTGCCATGCCTCCTTGAGACCCTCAAGGAGAGAAATTATGTCAAGGTGCTTCAAATGACACATTTAGTTCCTTATCACACTCCGTGCTTCCTCCCCATGTATTCAACCCATGGTCAATATCCATTCAGGAACTAAAGTGAAATTCCAACTCGTATCTTCTTCATTGCGTTTTCAATTAAATTGGAATTTCAGTTTGCTACCTGAATTTTCCTTCCTCTTTGATGGATGAACAAGCTAACCGGTCGGTGACTGTCTGTCTGCAGGTCCAGATCCCAGGGCTGGAGGAGCTGGAGGTGTTTGTCCCATGTGCCCTGATGCACCAGCGTGACCTCATCCTGCAGCTTCTAAACGCAGCAGCCGGTAAGGATTGCAGTAAGGAGCCCGACGAGATGATGGCAGAGGACGAGGCCTACCTGCTGATGAGCAAGCATGGAGCAGGGGACCCGCCTGGGGGGGCAGGCCAGGCCGGGGTTCAGTGGCACTGGGATGGGAAGCTGGTCAAACTGGTGCCTCAGATGGAGACTGTGGACACGCTACGGGCCATGAAGGTGGGTGGGAAATGTAGTTAATCCAAGTGATACTCTTCCTGTGTGTATTTTGAAGAGCTAGATATTGCAGTGAATGTGGAGGGTAGCCGGACCAGGACTCAAACCCTGGTCCCGCCAACTGTCATCTCAACACCTTAACCAAGACGCTTACCACCAAGTGCCTCAGCCTCTTGATAAGGTTGCTAGATGCTGTACTATGTTTTTACGAGGAGCACACATGATGCTAATGACAGAATTAGCATGTCTTTCCGTCCTGACTCTCTTTCTCCTCAGGTGGAGAACCTGCTCCTGATAGTGATGCAGTCAGCCCACCTTGTGGCCCAGCGTAAGGCCTTCCAGCAAAGTATGGACGAGCTGCTCACCCTAAGCAGGGAGCAAACCTCCAGCCAGCCCCTCATCGCCCGCTCCCTGGAGCAACTCAAGGTACCATCCAATATCTTTATTCACTCTGATCATTTACTGTAAATGCTCTAAGTTTCCCTGAATTACAATTAATTTACTGTAGAAGATCCACTATTAAGCCCAAGTTTATTGAGCTGCTATTGGGCCCAGGTGCAGAGGGTGCAGTGCACAAGATGACTTCCAATGTCACGTTTTTAATGTCACAAGTACAGTGAAATGCATTTCATGCATGCTGCAAACCAACAATGCAGTGATCATTAACAGTGTAGCATTACAAGTCATTCAAGGTAGAATTAAAAACACACAAGAAATAGAAATAAGAGCACAAGGAAGTAAGAAGCAAAATACAGGGTCCGTTCCAATACCACATTTACTTTGCACAAATGTCATGTTTATACTGCTGTGAAACCAAAAGTCATGCCCATGACTGATGTTGTCTCCTATACTTCCTCACATTGGAGGTTTCAAAAGCTGTTCGCTTCCTCTCTTCTCAATAAGGCTTTTCCTGTGTGGCAAGGCTGTGGTTGAAGCAGCCCTCAAAGGGTTTCTTTCTTCTTTACTTGGAGAGGGAGTCGAGACACACACACACACACACACTCACTATCTCAGTCTTTATCTCTTCCTCTTGCTCTCTCATTCCCTCTTCTTCACTCGCTCGTCTCCCCCACAGAACGAAGCTTTACAGCTCTGTAGAAAGATCAACACAGCCATTGACCGGGTGGAGTTCATGTTCACGTCAGAGTTTGAGGCCGAGGTGGAGGAATCTGAGTCAGCCACGCTGCAGCAGTACTACAGAGAGGCCATGATCCAGGGATACAACTTCGCCTTCGAGGTTAGAGCTCAAGGGTTCTGGGTCGTTGGGGGTGGGCAGTATGATGAGGATGTTACCTAGCGATATCAATGTCGGCCAGGTTGCAGCAGTACTAGAGAAAAGCTAGGATCAAGGGATATAACTTCGCCTTCGAGGTCTGCAGGTGTTAGGTGTCAGTGGTGGCTGTAGGGGGGTGGAGGGGAGCAGTGGGCTAACTAGCAATGTTGGTTATATTAGTCGGCCATAATGCAACTATAGGTGACTGGTGGCCACATGGGGGTGGGGGGGTTACTTTAGGTCCGCCTTTGGAGTCTTGCTTTAGGCCTGCAATATAAATATTTCCTCAGTAACCCTAGTGTTGTAAAAAGTATGGAAAAATAATTAAACTGTTTATGGGAATGATTGTAAAGCTGTCTGTCTTTCTACACAGTGTTGCAACTGATAAATGTTCTGTCTTGGAGGGTTGTGGTAGTACAGTGGGAAGCTGTAAACTGGGGTTAACTGTCAGCAGATATCTGGTTAGACTAATGTCAACTTTACTGAGGAAGGCAGACAACGAAATACAATCCGTTCTATTGAGCATGCCACCAAAATTGGTAATAGCAAGAGTGGCTTGGTCCTCCTTGTGTTTTTGGCTGACCAGTCTAACACCGAAACCAGTTTAACCCCTAAACCAGAGTCCAACAAACTGCCATATTGTTCCTCACAGTAGCACCACGAGGAAGAGTGTCGTGGTTCTCCTTTTCTGATGTAGATGTTATACTGGTCAAGTGAAGAGCACCTTTAAATATACTTTTGTTCTCCATAGTACCACAAGGAGGTGGTGCGTCTGATGTCGGGGGAGTTCCGTCAGCGGATTGGGGAATGCTATATCGCCTTCGCCAGGAAGTGGATGAATTACGTCCTCACCAAGTGTGAAAGTGGCCGGGGAACCAGACCCCGCTGGGCCACTCAAGGATTTGATTTCCTCCAAGCCATTGAACCTGCCTTCATCTCTGCTTTACCAGAGGATGACTTCCTGGTAAAACCATACTACTTCTTTGATTGATTACTTTATTGATTGATTTTGTGGAATGGTATTGTGATTATGGAAATCATTCCCTCTGCAGAATTTGCAAGCTCTGATGAATGAGTGCATTGGCCATGTGATCGGGAAGCCTCACAGCCCAGTCAGTGGCTTGTACCTAGGTAAGACCCTGGCTCATCTGAGCAAATATGTGGTCCTGTGTGGCTCAGTTGGTAAGAGTGTGAAACTAGCAATGCCAAGGTTGTGGGTTCAATCTAAGCAGGGATCACATGCGCATAACAAATGTGTACTCACTGTTCTGTAAGTGGCTTTAGATTTAAGCTTCTGTTAGGTCTAAGTGGTAAACATGTCTGTGTAGAAATAGAACTGAAGTATGGATTTAGTCGGATAGCTTGGCCTTGTTGACCCTTTCTCTGTTCTCCACTCAGCCCCCAGGAACAGTCCTCGACCAGTGAAGGTCCCTCGTTGCCATAGCGACCCCCCCAACCCCCACCTGTTCATCCCCAATGCAGAGGGCTTCAGGTCGGTGGAAGTTCATGGTTACAGTGAAGCACTAAGAACCATTTACAGTGGGGCAAAAAAGTATTTAGTCAGCCACCAATTGTGCAAGTTCTCCCACTTAAAAAGATGAGGCCTGTAATTTTCATCATAGGTACACTTAAACTATGACAGACAAAACGAGATAAAAAAATCCAGAAAATCACATTGTAGGATTTCTAATGAATTTATTAGCAAATTATGGTGGAAAATGAGTATTTGGTCAATAAAAGTTTCTCAATACTTTGTTATATATCCTTTGTTGGCAATGACAGAGGTCAAACGTTTTCTGTAAGTCTTCACAAGGTTTTCACACACTGTTGCTGGTATTTTGGCCCATTCCTCCATACAGATCTCCTCTAGAGCAGTGATGTTTTGGTGCTGTTGCTGGGCAACACGGACTTTCAACTCCCTCCAAGGATTTTCTATGGGTTTGAGATCTGGAGACTGGCTAGACCTTGAAATGCTTCTTACGAAGCCACTCCTTCGTTGCCCAGGCGGTGTGTTTGGGATCATTGTCATGCTGAAAGACCTAGCCACGTTTCATCTTCAATGCCCTTGTTGATGGAAGGAGGTTTTCACTCAAAATCTCACGATACATGGCCCCATTCATTCTTTCCTTTACACGGATCAGTCGTCCTGGTCCCTTTGCAGAAAAACACCCCCAAAGCATGATGTTTCCACCCCCATGCTTCACAGTAGGTATGGTGTTCTTTGGATGCAACTCAGCATTCTTTGTCCTCCAAACACGACGGGTTGAGTTTTTACCAAAAAGTTCTATTTTGGTTTCATCTGACCATATGACATTCTCCCAATCTTCTTCTGGATCATCCAAATGCTCTCTAGCAAACTTCAGACGGGCCTGGACATGTACTGGCTTAAGCAGGGCGACACGTCTGGCACTGCAGGATTTGAGTCCCTGGCGGCGTAGTGTGTTACTGATGGTAGGCTTTGTTACTTTGGTCCCAGCTCTCTGCAGGTCTTTCACTAGGTCCCCCGTGTGGTTCTGGGATTTTAGCTCACCGTTCTTGTGATCATTTTGACCCCACGGGGTGAGATCTTGCGTGG
The DNA here is from genome assembly GCF_002021735.2 of Oncorhynchus kisutch. Classification (NCBI taxonomy): domain Eukaryota; kingdom Metazoa; phylum Chordata; class Actinopteri; order Salmoniformes; family Salmonidae; genus Oncorhynchus; species Oncorhynchus kisutch. Next base: position 31,017,523 of record NC_034198.2, on the reverse strand, counting down.
AGCCCCCAGATCGAGGGAGATTATCAGTGGTCTTGTATGTCTTCATTTCCTAATAATTGCTCCCACAGTTGATTTCTTCAAACCAAGCTGCTTACCTGTTGCAGATTCAGTCTTCCCAGCCTGGTGCAGGTCTACAATTTTGTTTCTGGTGTCCTTTGACAGCTCTTTGGTCTTGGCCATAGTGGAGTTTGGAGTGTGACTGTTTGAGGTTGTGGACATGTGTCTTTTATACTGATGACAAGTTCAAACAGGTGCCTTTAATACAGGTAACGAGTGTAGGACAGAGGAGCCTCTTAAAGAAGTTGTTACTGGTCTGTGAGAGCCAGAAATCTTGCTTGTTTGTAGGTGACCAAATACTTATTTTCCACCATAATTTGCAAATAAATTCATTAAAAATCCTACAATGTGATTTTCTGGATTTTTTTTCTTCTCATTTTGTCTGTCATAGTTGAAGTGTACCTACTATGAAAATTACAGGCCTCATCTTTTTAAGTGGGAGAACTTGCACAATTGGCTGACTAAATATTTTTTGCCCCACTGTACCACTTATTATAATATTGTTTTATAATGTGTGTAATGTATGTACAGTATGTTTTCCTGCATGTTCTAATATTCCTCATGTTCTCTGCTCTTGTACAGTAATTGATGGCTTTTAAATGTGTGTGTTATGTGTAACTTGTAACACATTTGGCTAGTAGGGATGGACATGAGTAATTGAGGACTCAAGTGCTTGAACAGACGTCAAAGCTTGATCTTTAACCAGAGATGTCATTTTTTTCAAATACTGTAAAACTATTTGGTGGAACGTGCTTTGTGGCTGCTTGAAAGGGCAAGTGAAGCCTACAGAAATAAATGTCTATAAATGATGGGGTACACAAGCTCCCGTTAGGCCTACAGAAATAAATGTCTATAAATGAAGGGGTACACAAGCTCCCGTTAGGCCTACATAAATAAATGTCTATAAATGAAGGGATACACAAGCTCCCGTTAGGCCTACAGAAATAAATGTCTATAAATGATGGGATACACAAGCTCCCGTTAGGCCTACAGAAATAAATGTCTATAAATGATGGGATACACAAGCTACTTTCCTTGCCAAATGACAACAGTTTTATCAACAAATGCAAAATGGACTAGTTGATTGAAGTAGGAAAATATGTTCCATCAACGAGCTGCAGTTCTGCAGTTCCCTTTGTACCGCTTAAGGCTACTTTGTGAATTGCTGGTGCCATTTGTGAATTGCTGGGGCGGCAGCGTAGCCTAGTGGTTAGAGCGTTGGACTAGTAACCGGAAGGTTGCAAGTTCAAACCCCCGAGCTGACAAGGTACAAATCTGTCGTTCTGCCCCTGAACAGGCAGTTAACCCACTGTTCCTAGGCCGTCATTGAAAATAAGAATTTGTTCTTAACTGACTTGCCTAGTAAAATAAAGGTAGTTTTTTTTTTTTGAGTTGGCTAGCCTAGCTATAACCCCCTAAATCTACACAGGTTCCACAGTGAAAAGACACAAACATTTGTTTGATAAAGACAGAGCATATTTTCATCAGAATCGGTAAGCCCAGGCCTACTCGTAATTCACAGATGTCGTTGCCATAATTCATCATTAAAAAAATGATTCTCGCCATTTGAGAACCGTTTCAAATGATCACTCCTTTGAGAACTGTTTCAAATGATCACTCCTTTGAGGAGAACTGTTTCAAATGATCACTCCTTTGAGAATAACTGTTCCAAATGATCACTCCTTTGAGAATAACTGTTCCAAATGATCACTCCTTTGAGAATAACTGTTCCAAACGATCACTCCTTTGAGAATAACTGTTCCAAATGATCACTCCTTTGAGAACCGTTTCAAATGATCACTCCTTTGAGAACCGTTTCAAATGATCACTCCTTTGAGAATAACTGTTCCAAATGATCACTCCTTTGAGAACCGTTTGAAATGATCACTCCTTTGAGAATAACTGTTCCAAATGATCACTCCTTTGAGAACCGTTTGAAATGATCACTCCTTTGAGAATAACTGTTCCAGACGCAAGATGCACAGCACTTCAAAGCGGCAAACGTTTTTCACAATTTATTTTATTACATGTTTTTTTACTGTAAATTTGGTGTCTTGCCTGATAAGGGCTCGGGAAATAAGAGCTAAATTAACAAAAAGGCTCATACGTTTATGCAGATTGTGTTCCATGATACAACCAGTTGATATTCGTTTCAATAATTGAATCTTAAATGGCACTTGCTTGACTGAATTAGTCACCCCTAGACTTTTTCCACATTTTGTGCCTCTATTCTACACACAATACCACATAGTGACATTTTGTTTTAAGACATTTGTACCAATTAATACATTTTAATGCTGAAATGTTTTGAGTCAGTAAGTATTCAAACCCTTTGTTATTACAAGCTTAAATACGTTCAGGAGTAAACGTTTGCTTAAGTCACAAGTTACATGAACTCTGTATGCAATTATAGTGGTTAAACAGATTTGAATGATTACCCTGTCTCTGTACCCCACACATACAATTATATGTATAGTTCCATAGTCGAGTAGTGAATTTCAAGCACATATTCAACCAGAAAGACCATAGAGGTTTTCCAATGCCTCACAAAGAAGGGCACCTATTGGTAGATGGGTAAAAAAAAAAAGCAGTCACTGAATATCCCTTTTTGAGCATGGAGAAGTTATTAATTACACTTTGGCTGCTGTATCAATACACCCAATCACTATACAGGCGTCCTTCCAAACTCCGTTCAATCACTGTGATAGGAGAAAACTGAAGATGGATGACTGTTGTAGTTACTCCACAATACTAACCTAGAGAGAGAAGGAACTCTGCACAGAGTACGCTAAAGTAATACTGCAAAAAATGTGGCAAAATTGCACTTTTTGTCCCGAATAGTGTTATGTTTGGGGAAAATCTACCATCACTGAGTACCACTTCATATTTTCAAGCATGGTGGTGGCTGCATCATGTTATGGATATGCTCTTCATCAGCAAGGAATAGGGAGGTTTTTTGGGCTGACAAAAAGCAATGTAATAGAGCTAAGCACAAAGTCCTAGAGGAAAACCTGTTTGTCTGCTTTCCAGCAGACACTGGGGGAGACATTCACCTTTCAGCAGGATAATAACTTAAAACTCAAGGCCAAATATACACTGGAGTTGCTTACCAAGACAACATTGAATGTTCCCAAGTGGCCAAGTAATTTTTTACTTAAATCAGCTTGAACATCCATGGCAAGATTTCGAAATGGCTGTCTAGCAGTAATAGACTATCAACTTGACAGAGCTTGAAGAGTTAAAGAAGATGATAATGGGTAAATATGCAGTGCTAGAAGCATCACTACAGACTCTGGTTCGTTCCCAGGCTGTGTCACAACCGGCCGCGATCGGTAGTCCTATAAGGCGGTGCACAATCGGCTGTCATTGTAAATAAGGATTTGTTCCGAACTGACTTGCCTTGTAAATAAAATGTTTTGTGGATTGTAAAGAATTAAATTAATTTTTATCCCAATTTGTAACACAACAAAATGTGGAAAAAGTTAAGGGGTGTGAATACTTTCTGAAGGCCCTGTATATGGTGCAATTAGTTATCTGTAATGGTTATGCTAAATTAGGCACTGTCTTGCACTGTTGGCATAGGAAGCACATTTCTTTCCAGTGCTTTCTTTCCAGTGCTTTCTTTCCAGTGCTTTCTTTCCAGTGCTTTCTTTCCAGTGCTTTCTTTCCAGTGCTTTCTTTCCAGTGCTTTCTTTCCAGTGCTTTCTTTCCAGTGCTTTCTTTCCAGTGCTTTCTTTCCAGTGCTTTCTTGTTCTAAAAATATATTTTATTATTATTATTTGAGAACTTGAAGAAAAATCCTGTGACTATTCGTACAGTTAAAAAAATGTCAAATGCTCATTCCTATTTGCTAGAAAGGGTATTACACCGAGTAAGTGTGTGATTGCTTGTGTGTGTGCATTTGTGTTGAGAATGAGTGCCCCTGTATCTGACACAAACCCTCATCTCCAAGGCGCTCCCCAGAGATCCTCAGTGTGTTTTTGTCACCACCACAGCTCTAGGAGTCTCCCCTGCGACCTACGGACCCAGCTGTGTCTACCTACCGGCCCCCGCCCTGTCCCCGCCCCTCAGGCCCCAGGCCCTGCCCCCGGGGAACACTGCCCATCCAAAGCACCTGGGTCCACCCCCAATGACGTCAGGTAGCCCCACCCCCCCTAAGTACTACTAGGGTTGCGAATGTGCCCAGGTTTTTCCAGAAATCCTGTTTGTAGGATCCCGGAATCATGAGGGAATAAGCAAGCAGGGAATCCTCCAACCGGGTTCTCTGTAAGGACCACCCACTGTCAACCCAGGGCACCCCAGCAGCAGGCTGATATCCCATATCCCACTTCCAAAATATTCCACCGGAGGTTCAGGTGGTCATGCTCCCTGTGGTTTACCCTGCACCCCTGTCATGCCGTCTCTGTTTGGAGCGAACCTTGAGTAGCATGTTCTGCATGCTCATCCAGATGTATTGGCTTTGGCCATTTTGTTTTGCCTATGACAGAAATCAGCAGTGATTTGAAAAGACTGCTATTTAACATAATATGAAAACTACACTTTTTTATAAGGGCCATCCTTTAAAGGGATACTTCACTCAAATGTGTTACCTAACTCTGAATGCAGTCTACGGATGTGGAGAGACCTTAATCCACACTTTTTTTGTTTTGTCCACCTAGCCAGTGTCGCACAACACAATACACATTTTCTCCAACTCTCTCATAGTGTGAGAGATGGAAACACAACAGCATGCTAGCTACCTCCTCATGGAGAGGAGAAAAGAGGGCGAGATCAGGTTAGTGTTTTTTTATCATGAATCTTGTTCTGGAGGCAGCTCTGCAGTGGTCACTAGCTGGCACAGCCCAAAAGTCATCCAATCAGTTTTTAACCCTACTCCTAACAACACTGCTAACCTTAAATTAAGACAAAGCACTTTTTTTTTGTTCATGTATTTTTACAATGTAGACAATTTTGACTTTGCAGCTGGCCTAAGGGGAAATTGCTCAGTTCTGCCTCTAGGATGACACTCATGACAATAAACATCAACCTGCAGTGTGAGTTACTCTGCTATTAATCCATATTAATAGTGTGGCCTTGCTCTAAGCATCTGATGGCTCGCTCTTCATAATATTTGTCTCGTTTGGTGTCAGTCCTATTGGGATGAAAGCATGTGTTCTGACATCTGACCTGTCTGTTTGATCTTTTAAACCTTTAGTATGAAGGTCAGTTTTGATGGGCACATAGACATATCATCTAGGGTTCTATTTCTATGGTGGTGGGGTTGAGAGGTTTGGATGTAGAACACAGGAGGTTGGTGGCACCTTAGTTGGGGAGGATGGCCTTGTGGTAATGTCTGGAGAGGAATCTCTGGAATGGTATCAAATACATGGTTTCCATGTGTTTCATGCCATTTCATTCACTCTATTCTGGACATTATTATGAGCTTGTATGTATGTCATGTTCCGCCAGCTCAATAATCACAAACCTCCCTCTGAAAGCGAGAGGTCTATCTTCATTAAGAAGACTTTACATGTTTGGGGGGACTGATATTGGTTGACCACTGGTCCCAGATCTGGTTGAGCAGTCTCGCCACTCATGGCATCACAATAACCATAGGAGGCACTAACTGATCTGGAACCAGCCTAGTGTGGGCCCTGAGGGCTGTACTTCAAACCAGGATCAAGGAGTTAGGGGTTCAACTTGCCTAAATATTCTCATACACCTTTTACTGTTTTAGTAAGATAAGCTTGAAATGGGCATGGTTTAATTGATTCAACAAACACATCTAAGCTTTTCTTTGTTTTATGAACCAGAAAATCAAGTTATTTCTGGTTGCTTATCAAAGTTAGCTTGCTAACTTAATTGATTCTGCTTTGTAGTATACCCCTCTGATGCCTGACAACTCTGGTATATTGATATCTTTGTAGTTGACCCTAGTTAAATTGTACTGCGCTTGCCTCTCCCTGTGCAGAGGGGCCAACCTCCACGAGAACGACAGGCTGTCGTCTGTAGCGGCTGAGCTGCAGTTCAAGTCTCTGAGCCGACACTCCAGTCCCACTGATGACAGGGAAGGTATTGAGTTGTTTAAAATATTGTCTTAATGTAACTGCATTCTGCATAATTGATGTAGTTCCGTCCTTGAGCTGTTCTTGACTATTAATGTTCTGTATTATGTCATGTTTCATGCTAATGGGGATCCTAATAAAATACCAAATAGCATAATTCAGTCTGTACGACTGAACAAGGATGAAATAAAATGTATCTGGATTGGAAAGTAGGAGTAGTCACTTAACCTGTGTATGGTTTTTCTAACTTGACATGGCTCCCATCTTACTGCTTGTCTTGTGTAATCTCATCGCTCTCACTCACTCCCACACATCAGAACCCTCCTATCCTAAGGGAGGAGACCCCAGCAGCACGGCCAGGAGAAGCTGGGAGCTCCGCACCTTCATCAGTCAATCAAAAGGTGAGAATGATGAGGGGGGTAGAGAGGGGTTGCAAGTTCAAACCAAAAGTCGTGTCGGGATGACTGCTAGGTGCAATCTCCTGCCATTGTGCCCTTGATCAAGGCACTTAACCTCTAAACTGCTCCAGAATAGAGTATAGAGTGGGTCTGTTCTATGCAATTCCCATTCCCCACCTTTACCCTAAGACAATTGAGAAAGTGTCCTGGTCTGTTTCTATGTCTCTCCATTCCTAACACGGTCTTCTATATCCCTCAGACACGGCAGCCAGGCAGAGCCCCATGGAAGCTGTACGTCGCTCCATACGCTCCTTCGAGGACAACCGCTACGCGGTCATGAAGCAGAGGAACATCATTGGCCAGGTGTGCCACACCCCCAAGTCCTACGACAACGTCATGCACGTCGGCCTCCGCAAGGTCACCTTCAAGTGGCAGAGGGGCAACAAGATAGGTATGTACTGTACACCCCATTGGCTCACCCCATTTATAGTGCACTACTTTTAGCCAGAGCCTCAACTGAACCCTTCTCCCACGAATGAAACCCTATCCTCTGTATTGCCTATGAGGCCCTAGCCAACAGTTATGCACAATAAAGGGAATATGTTGCCATTTCCGATTTTCCCTGGAGTAGGCCCTCGTTTATGTCACGCCCATGGTGTTTGATCGCCTGTGACTTGTCTCCCTCTACAGGCGAGGGCCAGTATGGCAAGGTGTACACCTGCATCAATGTGGATACTGGAGAACTGATGGCTATGAAGGAGGTAGGTGGCCATGACCTCAAAGGCTTTTGTAGTGTTATGAATGTTGGTGCAAGAGTCTAGCAGCATACAACATGTGCGGGCTTACCTTTATTTATTATTAAAGGAGAAGGCCCTGAATTGAAGGTAATGTTTATTTTACTTCGCTGCCAATTAACATCCATTCAAAGCCTATCAACATTCTTCATACATTTTACTATATATTTTTTTACGTTTATTTTCCTGACCAGATCCGGTTCCAGCCGAATGACCATAAGACAATAAAGGAGACAGCAGATGAGTTGAAGATCTTTGAGGGCATCAAACACCCCAACCTGGTCCGCTACTTTGGTGTTGAGCTGCATCGGGTAAGAGCAGGGTTGAAATTAACACCCGCCAATCACCAAATGCGGGTAGATTTTCTGTTTGGCGAGTAAATCTCAGAAGGCTATCTGCCACACTGGCGGGTAAATGTTTGTACCAAAATAGTAATGTAATAATATCTGGCATGATGGCTCGGAGGAAATGTTTGCCAGCCACAGACCGTCTCTAGTGCTCCTAGTTTCGCGGCACTGTTTACCGCACGGTACATCAGCTACTCAACATCGCTCACTTGCCACGGGTCTGCTGCTAGCTACTGTTCATTAAATAGATGTTATGTGGCGACATTTACCTGAAGTAAGCCAACCTTCGAAACGAAAACACGCAGACGAAAAGGACAAATCACATTAAAAAATAAAGTTTTGTGAGAAATGGAGGTTTGGAGATCGTGGTTTCAAGAGGCTGGCTACAGTGTGATGCTGAGGCTGTGGTGATGAGTTGTTCTGTGTGTCACCAGTATGCTAAAGATAAAAGCAGAAACAACTCATTTGTCATCAAGAAATTAAACAATGAAGCTGGAGAACATTCGTGACCATTAACACAGCAAGTGTCACATTGCCTACGTGTCTGTGTCCCGGACTAAATTGTGTCCCGGAGCCTCTCTTGATACCCTCTGTGACGGCGCTAATGGCAATGTCAGAGCAGACCAGCACGAAGATGAAGATACTGTTTAAGACACTACATGCCATTGGCAAGACGACGAGACCACTTTCTGACTTCAAGTGGATGTGTGAGTAAGTGAAAATGTTGTTACTCTTGTAGCTTGACTAATACTTCTGTAGCTAGTTTTTTCTATTTAGCAGATGTGGTCCAGTATTGTAGGTTATTTCTCAGCTCTTGATAAGCTTTGGTTCACATGCAAATAGTGTATAAATATCATAACATTATATGCCTACTGATGCTGACATGGATCTCCATGCTTTCCTATGGCTCTGTAATATTCTATTTTAATGTTTGTCTCCAGATGCTGTTTACATTTTAAAGCATTGACACAATTGACTTTACCAGCCTTATAGTGTTGATCCTGAAGTAAACAAAGGGTAGAAGGCTAATTTAGCACAATCAACTGCCAGCTATATTGGATAATATGGTTCTATATTTAATTATCAAATAAATTTGATGTTTGATTTTTGCAGTTTAGATGAAAAAACAAGGAATCGCTGTGGGCTCAACATATAGAAACGAGAAGCAGGCCAAAGAGTTTATGAACCATATTGCAGAGGTGGAGAGAAACAACATCAGAGCGAATATGAGAGACACCACATTTCTCTCCATGTCAGATGGCTCCACAGACAGTTCTGTGAAAAAGGAGTTTGTCACATTCTGTCATAAGGGCAAGATCGAGTCGAAGTTTGTTGGCATCAAGTCGGTGGAGAAGGCAGACGTGGCACACGTAAGCAACACCATCGTGGAGGGAGTGTGTGATGAGTGGGGCCATCATGAAGGGAGTGTGATGAGTGGGGCCGTCAGTGCCATCATGGAGGGAGTGTGGCCGTCAGTGCCATCGTGGAGGGAGTGTGTGATGAATGGGGGAGCAAGTTATTCGCTCTGGGAACAGATGGAGCTGCTTTGATGACCGGAGCCAAGAATGGTGTGGTCATCCGGCTGAAGGGGGACAGGGCCATCATTGGCATCCACTGTATGGCACACCGCCTTCAACTGACCTTTTCTGATGCCATCTGGTTCAACGTGATGTTTCAGAAAGTAGAAGACCTCCCCAGTGGGCTCTATACCAGCCCACTGAACAGTGAAAACCTGGTAAACAGCTTCCAGGCTCTTTGGGGGCACACCACTGGTGCCCACCAGAATTGGCGGGACCCGATGGGTAGGACACCTATTGCGTGCACTGGACCACTTCCTGCGAGGTTACCAGGGGTGTGTCCAGCACCTGGAACAGGTAGTGGCTCTAGATTGCTATGTTAAGTACTCCAAAAGTCATCAATATGTAATGTCCAGTAAATAACAACACACACGGTTACAATTTTAACATCGTGTTTCAATGCTTTATGCACTGATAAAATGTCATGTCTAATTAAGTTTTTTGGGGGACAGCAATTGTCTATTTGTGTGTCTTTGAATCTAAAATACATAAAGAACAATCTGCTGATGCCCAAAATGTCTGAGGTGTCCAGCAGTCCAAGGCCAGGAAATACTACAGTACTACGAGGGAGGCTGTTGTCTGCTGCTGTGGCTTCCTGCATGACACACTAACACACCTGAACAACCTGTCTGCCTGTCTGCAGAGGTTCACCATCACCATAGCAACCCGTCTGCCTGTCTGCAGAGGTTCACCACAGCAGAAGCCCACAGCTCCTTGTGCTCAACACAGGCATTACTTAAGAAGTACAAAACCAGGTATGTTTAGTTAAGCTGCAATAAGAACTACTTACCTTAAGAGAGGAAAATTCTGAAAGGATGGTAAGATGAGCCTGTTATCGTCAGAGAAGGGCCCATGATGAAGGCCACAATGACCAACAGATATGAGGGAATTTTGCTGGTCAGAGGTGAGAGCAAGACCCTCGTTACATCACAGGACAAAATACTTGACACGCTAGTGGAGAGTATGACTGACAGGTTCCAGGACACCAGTGTAGGGGTCCTGTATGCCACCAAGCTGGTCAGCTTCACCAGTGCAGGGGTCCTGTGTGCCACCAAGCTGGTCAGCTTCACCAACTGCCCAGAGTCAGGAGATTAAGCAGCAGGTTACTTTATGTTTTGTATTACAGGGTGGTTGGGTTCAGGTTCATATTTTTAAAGTTTGAGAATTAAAACTGCATTGTGCTTGTTGTAATGTATACAATTATTCTAGATTTTGGAGACACTGAACTTGGATACCCTGGTGAACCACTTCCTGTCCTGGAGACCTCTGGCATCCATGTTGAAAGGATCCCTGACCAGTGGACTGTCCTGGAGACCTCTGGCATCCATGTTGAAAGGATCCCTGACCAGTGGACTGTCCTGAAAGTGCTGATGTACCAAGAGCCCCAGTCCCCTGCAGAAGATGTCCTGGTTCTGGATCAACAGCAGCCATCAGCAGTCCTGCCCTGATTTGCTGGCATTGGTTGACCTGGTCCCCTCCTTCCCTGCCTCCACAGCTGAATGTGAAAGAGGTTTTAATAACATGAAACAGGTGAAAACCGATTGGCGGTCCAACCTAAAGTCTGATACACTGTCAGATCTTATGGTCCAGCTGTCCTCTCCAGAGATCAGGGAGTATGATCCGATTAAAGCTGTGATGCTGTGGCACCAGGAGTAGGAGGCCAGACTTCATGGACTGTGCAAAAGAGGGTGATTGTAGTAGAGGGTGAGGAGTCTGAGGAGGTTTAAGTTTATTTAAATGATTAAGCATCTGATAGGTTTACAAAACCTTCAAATGTACTGTTATGTTTGATCCTTAAGTACATTTAATAGCAAATACTTAAGTTGTATTCAGGCTGGGAAATGAAATGTAGCCACAGCCAAAATTAACCAGCGTCTGATAAGTCTCTATTTTACCAGGGTATTTCTACTCAAAGTAAAGGATTTGTAGACCTGTTTCCCCTTTGTATCAGTTCCACTGCACTTCTCATAATTGTATCTTACCATTGTTGTTGCCTTGTTTTGACTTCTATGTGCTCTTATTCATTGTATCTATGTTTTGTTTATTTCATTGTGTGCCCACTGTTTGGCGTTTTTTCACTCTGTACAGCACGTTTGGTCAACTACAGTTGTATTTAAATGTGCTCTACAAATAAACTTGACTTGATTAACCGTTGATCAATATATTAAAATATTTTTTTTCAAATTTTGCTCTGGCCTCTTAAGTTTGTATTCAACATAACTTATTATCTCAGTGAAATGTACATGTGACACAAAAAGGCAATTCATTATTTTGGCTGGTAAAACATATGCTTGGCAGGTGAGCCAAAAAGTTATTTTCTTGAGACTGGGTAAGAGCATGCGTGTATGGGTTACAAAATTCTAGTTGGAGGTTCCCAGAATTAAGGGGGAATCCTCCAACCAGAATCTCTGAAAAGCCAGCGAACTTTGGGAAAGTTTCAAAGTTCGGTTCAATTTCAGTTAGTCTGTAAGAATGAGATGAAACCATGTATGAATGGGCTTTATCATCGATTTGGATGTATGCATTAACTGTCTACGTGCTACATAAATCGTATTTGTCTGATTGTGTGTCCCCTCCCGCCCCCCACCAGGAGGAGATGTACATCTTCATGGAGTACTGTGATGAAGGGACCCTGGAGGAGGTGTCCAGGCTTGGCCTACAGGAACACGTCATCAGGCTGTACAGCAAACAGACCACCACGGCCATCAACGTGCTCCACGAACACGGCATTGTGCACCGAGACATCAAGGGTCAGTTAGCACCTCTCTCTGGAGGAGATGTCTCTTTCTCTCTAGCATACTGTTGGTCTAGTTTCACATGCTTTGTAAACAACAGGTGTAGACTAACAGTGAAATGCTTACGGTCCCTTCCCAACAATGCAGAGGGAAATAATAGTAGCAGTAATGAACAGCAGCAGCATATGTGATGAGTTAATGTTGGTGCAGAAAGGGCCAATGCAGAAGATCTGAAGGTAACTATTTAGCAGTCTCATGGCTTGGTAGTAGAAGCTGTTCAGGGTCCTGATGGTTCCAGACTTGGTGCATCAGTACCACTTGCTGTGCGGTAGCAGAGAGAACAGTAACTTCGGGGGTTAGAGATTTTTAGGGCCTTCCTCTGACACCGCATAGTATAGAGGTCCTAGATGGCAGGGAGCTCGGCCCGAATGATGTACTGGGCCATACGCACTACCCTCATTAGTGCCATGCAGTCGGATGCCAAGCAGTTGCCATGCCAAGCGGTGATGCAGCCGGTCAAGATGCTTTCAGGGGTGCAGCTAAAAACCTTTGATCTGAGGGCCCATGCCAAATCTTTTCAGCCTCCTGGGATCCTTAATGATGTGTACACCAATAAACTTGAAGTTCTCGACCCACTCCACTACAGCCACTCCGTTTCCTGTAGTCCACAATCTGCTCCTTTGTCTTGCTGACCTTGAGGGAGAGGATTTGTCCTGGCACCGCACTGCCAGGTCACTGACTTCCCTATAGAGACTGTCTCATCTGTGATCAGGCCAACCAGCGTCATATAGTCCGAATTTAATGATGGTGTTGGAGTCATGCGTGGCCACGCAGTCTTGGGTGAACCGAGAGTACAGGAGGGGACTGAGCATGCACCCCAGAGAGGCCCCCGTGTTGAGGGTCAGTATGGCGGATGTGTTGCTTACTTTCACTACCTGGGGGCAGCCCTTCAGGAAGTCCAGGATTCAGTTGTAGGAGGGAGGTGTTCAGTCCCAGGGTCCTTAGCTTAGTGATGAGCTTTGAGGGCACTATGGTGTTGAACGCTGAGCTGTAGTCGATGAACAGCATTTGCACATAGGTGTTTCTTTTGTCCATGTGGGAAAGGAAGTGTGGAGTGCAATAGAGATTGCATCATCTGTGGATCTGTTGGGGCGGTATGCAAATTGGAGTCCAGGGTGTCTGGGATGGCGGTGTTGATGTGTACCATGACCAGCCTTTCAAAGCATTTCATGGCTACAGATGTGAGTGCTATGGTCTCTGTCTCTCAAGTCAATGTCAGGGCTATGCAGGCACCTTATTAATCAGGTAATGTATTTTAGCATCAGTGAAATTGGCTGGGGGTTTAAAGCTATCATAATTCTTTGTTACCGTTCCCCCTCTCTACCATAGGAGCCAACATCTTCCTGACGTCGTCCGGCCTGATCAAGCTGGGGGACTTTGGCTGCTCTGTGAAGCTGAACAACGCACAGACCATGCCCGGAGAGGTTAACAGCACCATGGGCACGGCAGGTGAGGGAGCCACATAAATCAAATAGTACTTCAGTTTTAAATGTCCATCTTTCTGATAACGTCTGACAACCTACCTCTTCAAAAAAAAACGTCTATTTTGGGGGGGCCAGAGGGGGTGTGGTATAAGGCCAATATACCACGGCTATGGGCTGTTCTTAGACAAAACCAACCAATGCCGTATTGCTATTTTAAACTGGTTACCAATGTAATTAGAGCAGTAAAAATAAATATTGTCATACCCGTGGTATATGTTCTGATATACCACAGCTGTCAGCCAATAAACATTCAATGCTCAAACCACCCAGTTTATAATGATTAATATACAAACACCCTTGCCTTCCTTGCACTAACACCTGCACTTTGCTGGCATTTAAAATATTTAGTGTTCGGGTAAAGATGGGAGTTGGTGTTTAGGTTAGAGACGTCCCGAGGATCCTAGATAGCATTGACCGTGATAATGTGCTTGTTCTCACCTAGCTAACTGTAATTAACTAACTGTAAGTCGCTCTGGAAAAGAGCGTCTGCTAAATCTGGTTCTCAAGGCCAGATCTCCAAATATATATTTGTATTAATTATTACCTTGAACATGAGCCTGGAAGTCTCACAGGGATATTGGTATCCACAGCAATCCACCAGGTAAACATTTTTCAACTCAATACTTCTTGTTCCCCCAAAATTACCTAAATGCACTGTACTTTAAGCTTAAACTTCTAAGTTTGTTCTCTGCCTCATTTAAAAAAAATAATTGCAGGATACTAGCTTTATATGCAACAACAACAACAACAAACTGCCCATGACAAAATATGTAGAATTACAGGAAATTAGCTTGAAATGTTCTCTCCAATGCCAAGAGGCGGGCCTTTAAAAGGTTTCTTCTCAGGGCTCGAGACCTATGTTTGAGACTTGATTCGTCCAGCCATGCACTGCCGAAGTAAAACTCCTTGTATGCTATTTTTCTTTTTCTCAAGTTGTGTTCTGATTATAAGGGGGTCCCTGAAGAAGTTTCCCCTGTGCTAAATTACTCAAATTTAAATGTGATGTCACCACCCGTTGGCACCAGCAGGGTCACAATTTCTCTTCTGATGAAAGTACTCACAAGAGGCAATGTGAGTTTACAAAAGCCTGGGTCATTTGTTATCATAGTCAGTCTGTGGCCATCCCTGTGCTCCTTTGTCATTGTATCTCCCTGCTGTACAGTTGTCAATGTCTACACAAGAATGGAGAATGTCATGTTTTCTGTGCATTTGTAAGTTCAAAAGATCATTGCTTGCCTAGTTGAGTTAACCTGCTGTTTTCCTACTCTGTTCATCAGCATATATGGCACCTGAGGTCATTACCAGGGCAAAGGGCGAGGGCCACGGACGAGCAGCTGACATCTGGAGTCTGGGATGTGTCCTCATAGAGATGGTGACTGGGAAAGTAAGAATGCACACACACACACACTCTGCACTCAAGGGGAACTTTGAGCTGATATTTAACCACAATGGTCTTCATACCATCCATCTTGTTTCCCCCCTTGGTTCTAGCATATCTACCACTACTACGATCACCACTACTACGATTACCACTACCACTACTATTACGATTATTACTACTACTACGATCACCACTACTACTACTACTACGATCACCACTACCACTACTATGATTACCACTACCACTACTACGATTACTACGACTACGATCACCACTACTACGACTACGATTACCACTACCACTACTACGATCACCACTACTACGATCACCACTACCACTACTATGACTACCACTACTACGATCACCACTACTACGACTACGATCACCACTACTACGACTATGATTACCACTACTACGATCACCACTACTACGACTACGATTACCACTACTATTACGATGACTACGACTACTGCTGCTTCTGCTATTACTACTACTGCTGCTGCTATTACTACTACTGCTGCTATTACTACTACTGCTGCTATACTACTACTGCTGCTATACTACTACTGCTGCTATTACTACTACTGCTGCTATTACTACTACTGCTGCTATTACTACTACTGCTGCTATACTACTACTGCTGCTATTACTACTGCTGCTGCTATTACTACTACTGCTGCTATACTACTACTGCTGCTATTACTACTACTGCTGCTATTACTACTACTGCTGCTGCTATTACTACTGCTGCTGCTATTACTACTACTGCTGCTATACTACTACTGCTGCTATTACTACTACTGCTGCTATACTACTACTGCTGCTATACTACTACTGCTGCTATTACTACTACTGCTGCTATTACTACTACTGCTGCTATTACTACTACTGCTGCTATTACTACTACTGCTGCTATTACTACTACTGCTGCTATACTACTACTGCTGCTATACTACTACTGCTGCTATTACTACTACTGCTGCTATTACTACTACTGCTGCTATTACTACTACTGCTGCTATACTACTACTGCTGCTGCTATTACTACTACTGCTGCTATACTACTACTGCTGCTGCTATTACTACTACTGCTGCTATACTACTACTGCTGCTATTACTACTACTGCTGCTATACTACTACTGCTGCTATTACTACTACTGCTGCTATTACTACTACTGCTGCTATTACTACTACTGCTGCTATACTACTACTGCTGCTATACTACTACTGCTGCTATACTACTACTGCTGCTATACTACTACTGCTGCTATTACTACTACTGCTGCTATACTACTACTGCTGCTATACTACTACTGCTGCTATTACTACTACTGCTGCTATTACTACTACTGCTGCTATTACTACTACTGCTGCTATACTACTACTGCTGCTATACTACTGCTGCTATACTACTACTGCTGCTATTACTACTGCTGCTATACTACTACTGCTGCTATACTACTACTGCTGCTATACTACTACTGCTGCTATACTACTGCTGCTGCTATTACTACTACTGCTGCTATTACTACTACTGCTGCTATTACTACTACTGCTGCTATACTACTGCTGCTGCTATTACTTCTACTGCTGCTGCTGCTATTACTTCTACTGCTGCTGCTGCTATTACTTCTACTGCTGCTGCTGCTATTCTACTGCTGCTGCTGCTATTACTACTACTACTGCTGCTGCTATTCTACTGCTGCTGCTATTCTACTACTGCTGCTATTGTACTACTGCTGCTATTACTACTGCTGCTGCTATACTACTACTGCTGCTATTGTACTACTGCTGCTATTACTACTGCTGCTGCTATACTACTACTGCTGCTATTCTACTGCTGCTGCTATTCTACTACTGCTGCTATTGTACTACTGCTGCTATTACTACTGCTGCTGCTGCTATTACTACTGCTGCTGCTGCTATTACTGCTGCTGCTGCTGCTGCTATTACTGCTGCTGCTGCTATTACTGCTGCTGCTGCTGCTACTACTGCTGCTGCTGCTATCACTACTGCTGCTGCTGCTATCACTACTGCTGCTGCTGCTATCACTACTGCTGCTGCTGCTATCACTACTGCTGCTGCTATCACTACTACTGCTGCTGCTGCTATCACTACTGCTGCTACTGCTGCTATCACTGCTGCTACTACTACTGTTATCGCTACTACTACTGCTGCTGCCACTACTACTACTACTACTACTGCTGCCGCTACTGCTGCCGCTATCGCTGCTGCTATCGCTACTGCTGCTGCTATCACTACTACTACTTAACTCTGCAAAAAAAAAAAGTCCACTTTTCAAGACCCTGTCTTTCAAAGATGATTCGTAAAAATCCAAATAACTTCAGACCTTCATTATTGTAAAGGGTTTAAACACTGTTTCCCATGCTTGTTCATTGAACCATAAACATTTAACGACCGTTCCACAGGTGCATGTTCATTAAGACACTAACAGCTTAAAGGCGGTAGGCATTTAAGGTCACAGTTTTGAAAACTTAGGACACTAAAGAGGCCTTTCTGACTCAGAAAAACACCAAAATAAAGATGCCCAGGATACTCATTTGCATGAACGTGCTCATGAACGTGCCTTAGGCATGCTGCAAGGAGGCATGAGGACTGCAGATGTGGCCAGGGCAATAAATTGCAATGTCCGTACTGTGAGACGCCTAAGACAGCGCTACAGGGAGACAGGACCACGTTTAACAACACCTGCACAGGATCGGTACATCCGAACATCACATCTGCAGGACAGGTACAGGATGGCAACAACTGCCCGAGTTACACCAGGAACACACAATCCCTCCATCAGTGCTCAGACTGTCCGCAATAGGCTGTGAGGCTGGACTGAAGGCTTGTAGGTCTGGTGAGGACCTGCCTTACAACAGGCATCACCGGCAACAACGTCGCCTATGGGCACAAACCCACCGTCGCTGGACCAGACAGGATTGGCAAAAAGTGCTCTTCACTGACGAGTCGCGGTTTTGTCTCACCATGGGGGATGGTTGGATTTGTGTTTATCATCGAAGGAATGAGCGTTGCACCGAGGCCTGTACTCTGGAGCGGAATTGATTGAGGTGGAGTGTCCGTCATGGTCTGGGGAGGTGTGTCACAGCATCATCAGGCTGAGCTTGTCATTGCAGGCAATCGCAACGCTGTGCGTTGCAGGGAAGACGACATCCTCCCTCATATCAGGATGAGCCTGCAGGAAGGGAACCACATGACCCTCCAGCATGACAATGCCACCAGCCATACTGCTCGTTCTGTGTTATTATTCAGTTTCTCTTAGTCACACGTCTGTGGAACTTGTTCAGTTTGTCTGAATCTTGTGTTAATTTTGCTGAAAATAAATGCTGTTGACAGTGAAAGGACGTTTCTTTCTTGCTGAGTTTACTACTGTTATCACTACCACTACAACCACTATTGTTTATATTGCTATCACTTATCACCACTACTACTTGTAGCACTGGTACTACTACGATCACTAGTACCACTATTATTATTATTATTATACTTTCACCACTACTACTATTACTATCACCACTACAACCACTATTGTTTCTTTTACTATTATCACCACTACTACTTCTACTACTACTACTACTACTACTACTGTTTATTACTTATCACAACTGTCACTACTACTATAACTACTATTATTGTTTACTATTATCACAACTGTCACTACTATTATTGTTTACTATTATCACAACTGTCACTACTAGTAGCACCACTAATACTAGCATTACTACAACCACTTGTTACCATCATTCTTCTGGTACTACTACTATTGTCACCACTACTATTATCACTACCACTTATTATTACTACTACTATCACCACTACAACCACTATTGTTTCTATTACTACCACTACTAGTAGCACTGCCACTATCACTACTATTGTTACTATCATTACTACTATTACTATGATCACCACTACTACTATTACCCATACTGCTAACATCCCTACTACTACAACCACTTCTATTGTTACTATCACTACTACTACTATTACTATGATCACCACTACTACTCCTACTATTACCCATACTGCTAACATCCCTACTACTACTACAACCACTTCTATTGTTACTATCACTACTACTATTACTATGATCACCACTACTACTCCTACTATTACCCATACTGCTAGCATCCCTACTACTACTACTACAACCACTATTGTTACTGTCACTTATGATCACCACTACTACTCCTACTATTACCCATACTGCTAACATCCCTACTACTACAACCACTTCTATTGTTACTGTCACTATTACTATGATCAGCACTACTACTCCTACTATTACCCATACTGCTAGCATCCCTACTACTACTACCACTATTGTTACTGTCACTATTACTATGATCACCACTACTATTACTACTACTTCTACCACTGGTATCACTACTACCACTACTACAACCACTACTTGTTACTGTCACTATTACTATGATTATTACTACTACTACCACTGGTATTACTATTACTATGATCACTATGTGAATGCTTCGGGGGAAGTATAAATCTATTATTTTACAGGTATTCAAGGTTGTTTACAAATGTCTTGAGACTGCATGTCCTCTTTTCTCACACTGTCTCTCTCTCTCTGTGTCCCTCTTCAATCCTCTGTCCCTCCCAAACTCTGTTTTGTATGTAGGCTATGATTTCTCATCAAAATATATAATCTAAACCCTGTGCATTTGCCTGCAGTTAAGCAGTTTGAAAAGAAACGTCTGTGTTTTGAATAATCTCGAGACTGATATCTCCTCCCCTCTCCCACCATGCAGAGGCCGTGGCACGAGTACGAGCACAACTTTCAGATCATGTACAAGGTGGGTATGGGCCACAAGCCCCCCATCCCAGAGAAGCTGTCCACAGAGGGGAAGGATTTCCTGGGTCACTGTCTGGAGAGCGAGCCCAAACAACGCTGGACTGCCAGTACACTGCTAGACCACCCATTCGTCAAGGTCAGAAACATTACATATTTCATTACAAAAAAAATATGAATAGAACACATTGGACGTCGAGGTACTATTCGAGCCGGGCATACGGACAAAAACCCATATTGTGATAAATTGCCTGAATTGATGCGATAACGATAAATAAGCTTAACGTGAATGTCCACCACCGTTTTTGTTCAATTATCCTTTAAACTACCATTTCTAGTTTGATGATTGTTCATGTAACAATAGATGGCTACAATCACCCATATTAGCACATTTCAATCTTCACTGTTCTCTAGTATAGGCTACTTATCGTAATGAATGATATCAGCAAAATACCTGTGATGTATGGTTGGTGTTGATAATTTTTGGTTTTTAGATAACATGTACTTTCATGTTATCTTTATTCAACTTTGTGCTTATAATTACCTACAAAATCTTTTTGAGAAGCATGGTGGTGTGTTAAGATTTTACTTCTACACAAACAACATTTTAACTCCTCAATCACTCTGAAATAAGCTTTTTCCCCTGTGTACCAGATTGGCAAAACATGCATAAGCACACAGTTCAGTGCAAGGGAAGAGTGCATGTATGCAGACAGTCACATTGTAGTCTAGATTAAAGGGGAATTTGGAGATCACATGTGAAGACTAACCTACAGCTCATCTGTCTTTCATTCCTAGGTTTGCACAGATGAAGAGTGAGTGAGGGGGAACGGACCCTGTGGCTGTCACGTTTACAAACTATAGCACTACTGTACATGATGTTGGCCAGAGACTGGACACAACCAGATAGAGGGGCTTGTGAACATAGGAAACAGGAAATGATAACTGCAGGCACATGGAGCTAAACTGAGGAACTCTTATAACATAATTTCCGATGGATCACCTGGGTCGTGTTCAATTAGAACAGCTTGTTTTAGTTTTGGCTACGTTGTGTCCTAATGAACATGACCCTGTAGTCGAGTGACAGGTCTTGCATTTTCTGGAAGGGGATAGCATTGCATTGTACATACTATAATAATAGGATTGGTTCATTGGATCCTTCCTTGTATAAACAATATTGTAAAGCTTGAGTAATAAATATAGCCACATCTTGTTGTTCTCTCACTGGTGAAGATAAGATAGAAGACCTGAATAAAAAGGCAAATGAAGACATTTTAAAGAAATGGGGGGGAAATAAAGCTATGTCACTTTTTTACTGTTCCCCTTTCAGTGAGTACTAAGGGACAAGTAAGGGACAGTTAAGGGGAGGAATTCAGATATCTGGGTCTCGTTCAGTAGACATGTTGTGGAACATTGCAGCTAGAAATGTCGAGGCATGTTTTCTACAATGTTGTGCCCTTCTGAATTTGCCCCAGGTTTGGTCGAGGCAGATAGTCTTGCCTTTCCTTGTTTGATGAGGTGAGCTTCATTGCACAGAAGCAGGGTATGCTGCAACTGTAAGAAACTATTACCATGCAAATTAACACTCAAAGGCTGTAGAGCCCAGGAAGGAAAGAAACATTTTATTTTAAAATATATCTTTTTTTTCTTGCTAAGGAGAGGATTCCAATGGTAATGTGGGGCTTAAGCCTATTGTGCATCCCAAATGGCACCCTATTCACTATAGTGCACTATTATGGTCCTGGTCAATAGTAGTGCACTATATAGGGAATAGTGTGCCATTTGGGTGCAGGGATGTGGGTGGGATTCTATAGACTTCAGGCATGGATTGATGGTCAGTTAGACAGGTGTGCCCTGATTGGACAGCTGGTGCATATCCAACCAATGAGAGAAGACAAAGTTGCGTGCTCACTCCCTGCTGCTGAGAACACATACATTCTGGTCCTCTGCTGCTCTTTGTTTGCTATGTACAAACGATATTAATAAATCTTTTTTTAATAAATGGTGTGTCAAGGTTAGATTAATCAAACATGGCATTGTAATGATAACAGGATCTTTATAGAATGGATTGTACATACACACTGCATCAAGCTAAAGTGGTCTCTGGTGCGTTTTACAGCTTTCGTTCTTTGGTCTTTATTTTATTGCAAATAAACATTGTCAATTGAGTCCATTCATATCAAATCACAACTAATAAAAGTGCATTTAACAAAGTCACAACAGTGCCAATTTTAGTCATACATCTTGAACAACAAAGATGCTGGATGCATGCCCTGAACGTATCTGTGCTTTGTATAGGTTCAGTACATTCCCATGTATCGACAAGATGAAGACGGCCACATGAGACTGCCATTAGCAGACAGGTGTGTCCTCAAGACTTCAGCACCAGTCAACCGTCCTGCTTGAATTGACTTCAAAGCTTTCCCTGACGAGTTACCAAGTATTTCTTGGGATGAATTCTCATTTGTTTGAGGTGAACTGTGCTGTAGTTCTCAGATTAGTAATGTGAGTGACGCTCTGGTGCTGGCAAGAAATCTTGCAATTGTAAATTGAAGTTTTAAAAAGGTCATCCCCTCATTTGTTGTTCAGTGGGACCCCATAGCTGGAGCTTCTCTTAATCTCTGTCTGTCCAATCATCCAGCGCACACCAAATGACACTGAGAATAGAGAAGAAAGTGACTTGAACATACTGTATGCTGAGGGCCATATGACATCTTTGTGGTTACAGCATCCAGTGTAGATGTTTGTCAATGGAATTATTCATGAGATAAGGGCTAGTACCAATGCATTTACAGACATGCTCATGACAAGGCATGCAATATTATAATTTACTACTTTCCAAGAGTAAGGAACAAGCTCTTGATCAGTATCAGACTTGGTTGTTGCCTTTTGAATCTTTGTCCAAATATTTGATGGTTAATAGCTAAGTTTAGGGAGAAGGTACAAATAAGTACACCTTGGGATCAATTCAATCTGTAACACGGAACATCTATTGTAGTGCAATTTAAAGGCAACGTGACTGCATTCAAGGTAAACACTACATATGATGGTCCAACCGTAAATTACCTTTTAAAATGTCAATCACACTACAACGCAGATCTTTCGTGGCACGGATTGAATCGAGACCCTTATCGCCAAGGTTATCCTGGTTGGTGACTTTTGTAACACATTTGTCTCGGGGGCCACTAGTTGATCAAATATTCCAATAACACCCACCTGCAGCGCAGAAAGCCACTGTGGCCATGATGGTGAGAATAGACCCAGAGTTGACCAGCTGGACCAGGAGGAGGCAGAGGGGGTATAGGAGAAGGCAGGTCCAGCCCAGCCAGTTGATCAGGGCCCAGGGCCTGCGTGGTGGGGTAACTTTGGGGCCTGGGAAACACCCTGTCTGGCTGTAGTCCTCCTGGAACTTGTCCTGGAACAACAATACATGACCACATCAATTATCTTACAAACAGGAGCATAGACAACAGCCATGACCATAAAAAAAGTAGGTCGGGAGGGGTGTGTTTTATGAACTGTAGGTCTCTGATCTTGTATATATATCATGTATTTTTGTAGTGGATCTCTAACAGTGCAATTAAGTACTATCTAATCTAATTTCATCTAACCAGGGCAATTTTACATCAGTTACTGTACAAACGGGTCAGATTGTGCAAGTGATTGATGAAAGTGTTTGGTGCCATGTTTGTGAATTAAACATTGGGGACAGAACAACAATGTAAGGGTGAAGAGTAGGTACTGACATTAAGATATTGTAAGTGAGAGTTTCAGCTTTGTCCTTGGTGCTTGCGGTCTTCCAAAGAGCAGGCTGCTAATAAAGCAACCCTTTCATTCCACTTCATCTCTCCCTCCTAGATGAATAGAAGTCTTTGAGGTCTACAAGGGAACGACTACTGATCCAAAAGGAGACATGTAGGCCTGTCACCACTATCCATAAAGGTTGACTACCTACTCACACTAGAACCAGGACAAACTGTCTTAGTTCCAATAGTCTTGTTTAATAGGAACTTCTTATAGAATTACCACAATCATTCAATGCAGACAACTGCAGTGGCAACCTGTTCAAAGCATGAGTACTGTGAATATGACTATAGCTGTGTTTACAAAGTCAGCCCAATTCTGATCTTTGACAAGTCAGATAATTTGCCCATAATTGGGTTGCCTGTGTAAAAGGGTGATAATTCCCTGTACAATGTACTGTAGTATTGGAAACTCACTCAGTTCCACCTGCTAACTGCTCAACAGGAGTGGGAATGTCTGTACGTAGTACACATCTGTGACTAACAGACAAAGCACCATCTAATCTTATCCATTTGGGCTGGGCATCGTTAAAGACGCATGACTCTATAATAATCAAATCCAAATGAATCTAACAGGGGCCAAAGGGCCATTTTTCATCAGTTAATGTACATACGGGTCGGATTATGCAAGTGATCGGTGTAATGTTTGAATTAAACATAGGCGACAGAACAAAGTTATAATTTAAGGGTGAAGAGTAGGTACTGACATGAAGATAAAGTATAAATTAAGAGAGTTTAACTTTGTCCTTTGTTGTATCCCTTAATGAACAAATAGATGCAAACTGCACCTTGTACCAATAGTTAGTGAATTGTAATCCCTTTCCCCAATAAGAACACCACCTTTTCCTGGTAGAGTTTATGAAGCCAGGCAGAACACTCAGCCTCATCCTCTGGTATGGACTCCAGTGGGATTCTCCTTGAGACAGAAATGTAGAAGGAAACATTTATTTTAGCTGTCCAATTCAAAATAACTTTATGGTCCAGTAAAAACAAACAGTTCAATAAGACAATATGTGGGCTTTGAGATCAGTAAGTTATGCCTCTAACCATTGGCCCTTCCAGGTCCCACTCATAGCACTTGCCCAACTTGTGATAGAAATTGCAGGTTTAAAAGAATTCATATTATCCATACCTTACATATAAATCTGGATGATACTTTTCCCCATTGAGAACCCCCCACAAGGTTGGCGTTTCGTTGTTTCTGAAATTTAATGTACAACAGTACACAGCAGCAACTAAAGGGGTAACAGAGAATATATTTTAAAAAATATATAAACAAATATAAACAAATAATACTTAGATATTCACTCATGAGCAGGGTTGTACGGAAGAGTATTAACCTAGTCAGTTGCACAACTGAATGCATTCAACCGAAATGTGTCTCTGAATCAGAGAGGTGCGGGGGGCTGCCATAATCAATGTCCACATTATCGGCACCCGGGGGTCAGTTGCTGCTGCAGGTTAACTGCCTTGTTCAAGGGCAGAACATCAGATGTTCACACCTTTCTGGCTCTGGGATTCAAACCAGCAACCTTTCGGTTACTGGTCCAACTCTCTTAACCAGTAGACTACCTGCCGCCCCCACATTAGGGCCAAGTGAAGATATTTATTTTTTTGCTTGTGGTGGTAATTGCACGGATAGTACTTAAGTAGCAATATTTCGAGAATAAAGCGGCGATCATTTGAGAATAAATTGGCAATATTTAAAGAATAAAGCCAATTTTTTTAAATAAAGTTAATAATATTGCAGTTATATTTCCATATTATAGTAGTAGATTATAGTAGTACAGTCGTAGTTTTGAGAATGACAAATATTAATTTCCACAAAGTTTGCTGCTTCAGTGTCTTTAGATATGTTTGTCAGATGTTACTATGGAATACTGAAGTATAATTACAAGCATAAGTGTCAAAGGCTTTTATTGACAATTACATGAAGTTGATGCAAAGAGTCAATATTTGCAGTGTTGACCCTTCTTTTTCAAGACCTCTGCATTCCGCCCTGGCATGCTGGGATTAAGGTCTGGGGAGTTTCCTGGCCATGGACCCAAAATATCGATGTTTTTTCCCCGAGCCACTTAGTTATCACTTTTGCCTTATGGCAATGTGCTCAATCAGGCATTGTTCGTCGCCAAAATGTTCCTGGATGGTTGGGAGAAGTTGCTTTTGGAGGATGTGTTGGTACCATTCTGTATTCATGGCTGTGTTCTTAGGCAGTGAGTGAGCCCACTCCCTTGGCTGAGAAGCAACCCCACACATGAATGGTCTCAGGATGCTTTACTGTTGGCATGACACAGGACTGTGTTAGCGCTCACCTTGTCTTCTCCGGACAAGCTTTTTTCCGAATGCCCCAAACAATCGGAAAGGGGATTCATCAGAGAAAATGACATTACCCCAGTCCTCAGCAGTCCAATCCCTGTACCTTTTGCAGAATATCAGTCTGCCCCTGAGGTTTTTCCTGGAGAGAAGTGGCTTCTTTGCTGCCCTTCTTGGCACCAGGCCATCCTCCAAAAGTCTTTGCCTCACTGTGTGTGCAGATGCACTCACACCTGCCTGCTGCCATTCCTGAGCAAGCTCTGTACTGGTGATGCCCGGATCCCGCAGTTGAATCAACTTGAGGACACGGTCCTGGAGCTTGCTAGACTTTCTTGGGCGCCCTGAAGCCTACTGGCAGCAATATCCTTGCCTGTGAAGCCCTTTTTGTGCAAAGCAATGATGACGGCACGTGTTTCCTTGGGGGTAACCATGGTTGACAGAGGAAGAACAATGATTCCAAGCACCACCCTCCTTTTGAAGCTTCCAGTCTGTTATCCGAACTCAATCAGCATGACAGAGTGATCTCCAGCCTTGTACTCATCAACACTCACACCTGTGTTAACGAGAAAATCACTGACATGTCAGCTGGTCTTTTTGTGGCAGGGCTGAAATGCAGTGGAAATGTTTTTGGGGGATTCAGTTCATTTGCATGGCAAAGAGGGACTTTGCAATTCATCTGATCACTCTTCATAACATTTTGGAGTATATGCAAATTGCCATCATACAAACTGAGGCAGCAGACTTTGTGAAAATTAATATTTGTGTCATTCTCAAAACTTTTGGCCACGACTGTATATTATAGTAGGGGATCATAGTAGTAGATTATAGTAGGGATTTGGTTAACTGCATGTCTGCCTTGCTCCCTGTTGCTGTGCACGCCACCATGGCACAACCTCTTCCAGGTTCTAATACTTATAATAATGTGGTTATTATGTTCTAAAAGAGCAAGGATTTCCTTCAACGGTGGTGCGCACAGCAACAGGGAGCCAGGAAGGCATGCAATTAATAACCATATACAACTGCGACTTTATTCTCTAAATATTGCCCCTTATTCTCAAAATATTGCTACTTTCTAATTAAAATATTGACAAAATTGTATTTTGAATATTCCCGAAAATGTATTTAAACGTTATTGTGAAAGTATTTCAAGTTTTTAAAATACTATCTGTGCAAACCAGTACCACCACCCATCACTTATTTATTTTTTCTCTTCACTTGGCCCTAATACTCCGCTGTAGTGTTACTTTTCTAAATTTAATCAGTTACCTGTCCAAAATTGCAACCAGTAACAATCTGATTACTTTCAGTTACTTTTGGATTACTTTCCATTCAAAGAAGACAAAAAGGATCCACCAAACACATATGGTGTGTCATCATAGTGGTCTCTGACTTGTGGTCAGACTCACCCAGGTGGAACAAACTTAAACTTGCACCTTTTTAAAATTCTGAATTGAATATCATTGAGAAAACAGAAAGTTGTCAATTCATTTTTTCACTAACATCCTTGCGGATTTTAACAGTAATCCAAGAAGTAATCCAGTTTTTTTTTAAGTATCTGATAACAATATTTTTGTTGGAACCCTAACTGATTACAGTTTTTAATGTAATCAGATTACATGTAATTAGTCATTCCCCAACTCTGCTCATGAGTTTGACGTGTAGCGTTTGGTCATTCTGGAGCTCTACAGGGTTCCGCACCTGTCCCCCTGAGGTTCTGGACGGCTACCCAGAAACCCTTGGTCCTGGGCAGGAGGTGGTGTTTGAGTTTGGGCAGGCTTTTCTTCTCTGCCACCTCCATACTGACCCGATGCTTCTCCTCTGTGAAGCGTGTTCCCTCACAGTGGAGCAAGAACTGGCACATAATTAGAGATTCACTGTAGCATCAAAACTGTGTTTAGATTTACCAATGAACCTGCATGCTCATGTTTACAAGGTGAGTATCATTATATTCTCACATTATTATCCTTCCTAGACTCATGACATACTATTGATTGTGTCAATCAATGCAATCTTTTAGAACAACCAAACTGCATACTCATGTTAGTTGTGAAGAAAGCTGGAATAAGGAATTTAAAAAGACATCACATCCTCTCATGAACTATACATGTCTTAATCAACTTGACTATTAAGTGTCATTACTGATTGACTGATTGATTAATTACTTTACTAGTTGGTTGGTTGATTGATTGCTCACCCAGAAGTTCTCAGGGTAATCCCGTAGGTTCTGAAGACTCTGGACAAAGTTGCTCTTATCTTCCTCCCACTTCCTCTTAATAAACACCATCTCCAGGAAGTACCACATCCAGCCAATCACAGGCAGGTACGACAACTCTTTCTTGGCTAAACATTTGGAGGCCTGGAAAGGGAAAGATTGTTCATGTGTTTGAGTACAGAGGGCATCAAAGAACTTCAGAAAATCTGGGTCTTTTCTCAAGCAATTCCTTGCTTCCCACCTTCCTCACCTCCTTCTCAACAGTATTGGATGAGAAGATCCATGGAGAGAGAATGCAAGGAATCTGAGATCGATTAATCGAGAAAGCGCCCTGTTCTCTTACCCCAAGGACCCCGAATCGTTCACAGAAGGTCCAGCCACACAGAAAGTCTATTTCAAAGTTGTGGTTGAGGACGACGATGGCATTCTCTTTACCGTAGAGTTGGTAGTTCTCTGGGTCTGTGTAGAGCGTGACTTCAGTGCCAGACCACCACTCTAAGAGAGCCACAGATTCTGAGGAATACACGTAGCATAACAGAGAAAAGTGTAAATAATAATATATAATATATACCACTGTCAGCGGGTACAGTGACTTTGCATTGCAGTTATTGCACAATGTTAGAGAGCATAGCCCTCCTGCAGCATCAGTGCACTTAAAGGGGCAATCTGCAGTTGGTACAATTTTTTACAACTTTTAAATGGGTGATACATACCCATTGATTCTTGAAGAATATAACATAAATACCTCGGGCTTAGTTCAACTGTCGATCCCCACCAAAATCCAAAATATCCACTTTTTTTTTACTCTGTAAACAATGCAATTGGAAACAAACAGTATATCCTCAAAAGATGGTTGAAACTATAATTTTGATTTCATGGATGGTCATGAACTGCCATCCCTCAGCTTTTTACCAAAACAATGGTGGGGTGCCCACTTTGTTTTTGTTTGAACTGCAGATGAAATCCAATTTTATTGGTGGCGTACACATATTTTGCAGGTGTAAAAAAAAAATGTATAGCTCCAAGCTATAAAAACAGAGTTGCACACACTATATATAAACTCCCTGTAATTTATTAGGTAAATCACCAATGTTTCCGCATCACTGTGCCTTCGGGGTAATGTCATGAATGCTTGAACCAGATTGTGTAGACAAATAGTGACAATAGTGAGGGGTGTGTCATAATTATTAAGGGAATTAGAATTAATTGAGTGAAACTGTTAAAAAAAAAAAAACAGTTTGTCATGCCTTTCAACCTTCGTCTCTCCCGAGCCCGTACGGGAGTTGTAGCGAGATGTAACAAGATAGTAGCTACTAAAAAAAACAATTGGATACCACGAAATTAGGGAGAAAAAGGGGTAAAAAAAAACAACTAATTATCTATGTTGATGCTAATATTATTTGCAGAAATTCAATTGTGTGATATCGTATACATATACATAGACACAATTGAATTTCTGCAAATAATATTAGCATCAACATAGATTTAAAAAAATCTCCCTAATTTCGTGATATCCAATTGTTTTTTAGTAGCTACTATCTTGTCTCATCGCTACAACTCCCGTACGGGCTCGGGAGAGACGAAGGTTGAAAGGCATGCGTCCTCCGATACACAACCCAACCAAGCCACACTGCTTCTTAACACAGCGCACATCCAACCCTGAATGCAGACCCACCAATGTTTCAGAGGAAACACCATGCACCTGGCAACCTTGGTTAGCGCGCACTGTGCCCAGCCCGCCACAGGGGCCGCGGTGAGACAAGGATATCCCTACCGGCCAAATCCTCCCTAACCCAGACGACGCTAGGCCAATTGTGCGCCGCCCCACAGACCTCCTGGTAGCGGCCGGTTACGACAGAGCCTGGGCGCGAACCCAGAGTCTCTGGTGGCACAGCTGGCGCAGCAATACAGCGCCCTTAACCACTGCGCCACCCGGGAGGCCTAAACATTATTGTTTAATACAGTTTCACATTTTATATTTAAGTTTCCTATTTCATTAAAAAACAATTGTTAGATGTGATCTTTTGGTTCAACCATAAGCATCATCAACTGGGGGAACATTTTTGGGAGTATGCTGATAAACTGTAGAAAGAATATAACCATTTATAAGACCTATTCAAAGAGATAATTGTGGCCTGAGATCAGTGAATATTCTACCAATAGGGGTCAATGTTTTTAGACAAGATATTCAGTAAGCCTCCCTTTGTAGTAGCAGGATCTCAATGTCAACAGAGATGCTGTTCTAGGTCCCAAGAAACAAAGAGATCTTCTGTTGAACCTGACAATTAATCTTGATGGTTGTACAGTCGTCTCAAATAAAACTGTGAAGGACCTCGGCGTTACTCTGGACCCTGATCTCTCTTTTGACGAAAATATCAAGACTGTTTCAAGAACAGCTTTTTTTCCATCTACGTAACATTGCAAAAATCAGAAACTTTGTCCAAAAATGATGCAGAAAAATGTATCCATGCTTTTGTTACTTCTATGTTAGACTACTGCAATGCTCTACTTTCCGGCTAAAGCACTAAATAAACTTCAGTTGGTGCTAAATACGGCTGCTAGAATCCTGACTAGAGCCAAAAAATGTGATCATATTACTCCAGTGCTAGCCTCCCGACACTGGCTTCCTGTTAAGGCAGGGGCTGATTTCAAGGTTTTACTGCTAACCTACAAAGCATTACATGGGCTTGCTCCTACCTATCTTTACGATTTGGTCCTGCCATACATACCTTCACATGCTACGGTCACAAGACGCAGGCCTCCTAATTATCCCTAGAATTTCTAAGCAAACAGCTGGAGGCAAGGCTTTCTCCTATAGAACACCATTTGTATGGAATGGTCTGCCTACCCATGTGAGAGACGCAGACTCGGTCTCAACCTTTAAGTCTTTACTGAAGACTCATCTCTTCAGTAGGTCATATGATTGAGTGTAGTCTGGCCCAGGAGTGGGAAGGTGAACGGAAAGGCTCTGGAGCAACGAACTGCCCTTGCTGTCTCTGCCTGGCCGGTTCCCCTCTCTCTACTGGGATTCTCTGCCTCTAACCCTATTACAGGGGCTGAGTCACTGGCTTACTGGTGCTCTTCCATGCCGTCCCTAGGAGGGGCGCGTCACTTGAGTGGGTTGAGTCACTGACGTGATCTTGCTGTCTGGGTTGGCGCACCCCCCCTTGGGTTGTGCCGTGGCGGAGATCTTTGTGGGCTATACTCGGCCTTGTCTCAGGATGGTAAGTTGGTGGTTGAAGATATCCCTCTAGTGGTGTGGGGGCTGTGCTTTGGCAAAGTGGGTGGGGTTATATCCTGCCTGTTTGGCCCTGTCCGGGGGAATCATCAGATGGAGCCACAGTGTCTCCTGACCCCTTCTATCTCAGCCTCCAGTATTTATGCTGCAGTAGTTTGTGTCGGGGGCTAGGGTCAGCCTGTTATATCTGGAGTACTTCTCCTGTCTTATCCGGTGTCCTGTGTGAATTTAAGTATGCTCTTTCTAATGCTCTCTTTCTTTCTTTCTTTCTCTCTCTTGGAGGACCTGAGCCCTAGGACCATGCCTCAGGACTACCTGCATGATGACTCCTTGCTGTCCCCAATCCACCTGGCTGTGCTGCTGCTCCAGTTTCAACTGTTCTGACTGTGGCTATGAAACCCTGACCTGTTCACCGGACGTTCTACCTGTCCCAGACCTGCTGTTTTCAACTCTCTAGAGACAGCAGGAGCGGTAGAGATACTCTTTAATGATCGGCTATGAAAAGCCAACTGACATTTACTCATGAGGTGCTGACTTGTTGCACCCTCGACAACTACTGTGATTATTATTATTTGACCATGCTGGTCATTTATGAACATCTTGGCCATGTTCTGTTATAATCTCCACCCGGCACAGCCAGAAGAGGACTGGCCACCCCTCATAGCCTGGTTCCCCTCTAGGTTTCGGCCTTTCTAGGGAGTTTTTCCTAGCCACCGTGCTTCTACACCTGCATTGCTTGCTGTTTGGGGTTTTAGGCTGGGTTTCTCTACAGCACTTTGAGATATCAGCTGATGTAAATTTGATTTGGTTACCTCCTCTCCTTGGTAGAGCAACATGCTCAATGCCTGTGTATGAGGGAGGAGATAGGATGGTTAGCTTCAACAAAGTGAGCTGCTACTGGATAGTCAACGTTCTTACACCTGACTGAGCTGCGGTGTTCAACTATGCATTTTTTTAAATTGTCTTTCGTTTGTCCTACGTAGGCTTTCTCACATGAACAGGTAATGAGATAGATTTTCCCTTAGTCTTGTATGTGATGATCAACCTGTATGCGAGTGTCTGTGAAGGATGTTTTTAAAGTGCTTTTGCACTGTGCGCATGAGCCACATTTGTAGTTCCCATTTTGGAATGGGTGTCAAGAGTAAGATGGCGCCGAAGAGGATGGCTGACATGGATGGCTGACTGTTTTACATGGCCATAACCAAGTGCTATTTTATTCTTTTTTTTAACGTTGTTTGTAACGTATTTAACTTATTTTCTACATATTGTTGCTGCTACCGTCTCTTATGGCCGAAAATAACTTCTGGACATCAGAACTGGGATTACTCACCACGAACTGGAAGAAGCTTTTTCCTTTAATGAGTCAGAGGAGAAAGATATACTGCTTTCACTGGAACAGGCCCGGAGACCCGTCATTTGCGTGAAGAAAAGATGAAGGAAAAGAGGACACAGATCAGGCTGCCTTTTGAGAATCTGTAGGCGAGCTAGTAAACTCCCAATGCCATCAATTCTACTTGCTAACATGCAACTGTTGGAAAATAAAATGGATGACCACAATTACAATTATCCTACCAACGGGACATTAAGAACTATAATATCTTATGTTACACCTAGTCGTGGCTGAACGACGACACGGATAATAGAGCTGGAGTGGTTTTCAATGCACCTGCAGAACAGAGAAGTTACGACTGGTAAGACGAGGGATGGGTGTGTGTCTTTTTGTCAATAACAACTGGTGCGCAATGTCTAATACTAAATAAGTCTCGAGTTATTGGTCGCCTGAGGTAGAGTACCTTATGATAAGCTGTAGACCACACTATCTATATTATACGTAGCCGTCTATTTACCATCACAGACCAATGCTTGCACTAAGATCGCACTCAACCAACTCTATAAGGCCATAAGCAAAAAAGAAAATGCTCACCCAGAAGCGGCGCTCCTAGTGGCCAGGGACTTTAATGCAGGCAAACTTATATAAGTTTTAAAAAAATTTGACCAGCATGTCACATGCAACCAGAGAAAAAAAAAAAAAAAAACTCTAGACCATCTTTACTCCACACACACAGAGATGCATACAAAGCTCTCCCCTGCAGAGATGGGCAAATCTGACCATAATATGTCCTCCTGATTCCTGCTTACAAGCCAAAACTAAAGCAGGAAGTACCAGTGACTCGCTCAATACTAAAGTGGTCGGATGACGCGAATGCTACGCTACAGGACTGTTTTGCTAGCACAGACTGGAATATGTTCCGGGATTCATCCAATGGCATTAAGGAGTACATCACCTCAGTCATCGGCTTCATCAATAAGTGCATCGACGACATCATCCCCACTGTGACCATACGTACATATCCCAACCAGAAGCCATGGATTACAGGCAACATCCGCATCGAGCTAAACGCTAGAGCTGCCGCTTTCAAGGAGCGGGACACTAAGCCGGATGCCTATAAGAAATCCTGCTATGACCTCAGATGATCCATCAAACAAGCAAAGCATCAATACAGGATTAAGATTGAATCCTACTACACCGGCTCGGACGCTCGTCGGATGTGGCAGGGCTTGAAAACTATTACAGACTACAAAGGGAAAGCCAGTTGCGAGCTGCCCAGTGACGCGAGCCTACCAGACTAGCTAAATGCCTTTTATGCTCACTTTGAGCCAAGCAAAACTGAAGCATGCACGAGAGCACCAGCTGTTCTGGATGACTGTGTGATAATGCTCTCGGTAGCCAATGTGAGCAAGACTTTTAAACCAGTCAACATTCACAAAGCCGTGGGGCCAATTGGATTACAGGATGTGTACTCAAAGTATGCGCAGACCAACTGGCAAGTGTCTTCACTGACATTTTCAACCTTTTCAACTGAGTCTGTAATACCTACATGTTTCAAGCAGACCACCATAGTCCCTGTGCCCAAGGAAGCGAAGGTAACATGCCTAAATGATTACCGCCCCCTAGCACTCATGTCGGTAGCCATGAAGTGCTTCGAAAGGCTGGTCATGGCTCACATCAACAGCATCCTCCCAGATACCCTAGACCCACTCCAATTCACATACCGCCCCAACAGATCCACAGATGATGCAATCGCACTCCACACTACCCTTTCCCACCTGGACAAAAGGAACACCTATGTGAAAATGCTGTTCATGGACTACAGCCCAGCGTTCAATACTATAGTGCCCACAAAGCTCATCACTAAGTTAAGGACCATGGGACTGAACACCTCCCTCTGAACACACCCCTCAGGGGTGTGTACGTAATCCACTCCTGTATTCCCTGTTCACCCACGACTGCGTGGCCAAACACGACTCCAACACCATCATTAAGTTTGCTTAATGATGTTTGCTTAACAGTGGTAGGCATAATCACCGACAACGATGAGACAGGCTATAAGGAAGAGGTCAGAGAACTGACAGTTTGGTGCCAGGACAACAACCTCTCCCTCAACGTGAGCAAGACAAAGGAGCTGATTGGGGACTACAAGAAACATCAACGAGGCTGTAGTGGAGCAGGTCGAAAGTTTCATGTTCCGCGGTGTCCACGTCACCAACGATCTATCATGGTCCAAACACACCAAGACAGTCGTGAAGAGGGCACAACTAAACCTTTTCCCCCCTCAGGAGACTGAAAAGATTTGGCATGGGTCCAAATACATTTCGATTTGATTTGAGTGTCCGAGTGGGCTCAGGGGGCAGGTCAGATCTCACCAAGCGATCTCCAATATAGCAACCACACCTAGTAGACCACCAGTGGGGATCCTTGAAGAGGTGTGCAATTTTTTTGTCTCATTGTAGAATATGCCAGTGCTTTTTCAGGATTGCGTTCATTTTCTCCGAACTCTTGGTGTACTTAGTACAAAAGACGGTTGCGTTGTTTTTCTTCTTTGGTTGAGTTTAGTAATTCCTCTTGGTTTTTGAATTATTTTCATCATTGCAGCATCAAACGTTTTGTCCTTGTAGCCTCTCATTTTCAATTTCTGTCATTTTTTTAGCATTGCTGTCAAAATCTGTCTGGTGGCCACATGTTCGTTTAACCCTGCATGACTGGCTATATGGTAGACCATTCTTGAGGGGAAGAGGATGCATACTATCCACACATAGCAGGGTATTGTGATCTGTGGGCTTTGTGTATAGGTCTGTGTGTAATGCATCAGTCCAGGTAATTTATTTTTCTCTCATCAGTCTGCAATAATAGTAAAGACATCAAAACAGAAACTGGTTACCAACATAATTAGAGCAGCAAAACTAAACATTTCATCATACCTGTGGTATCAGAATTCATGGCTCATACCACCCGTTATTAAATCAGTGTTCAATGACTACTTAGGGCAGCAGTCTCTAAGGTGCAGTGTATTGTATTGGGTGGTAGCCAGCTAGGAACAGTGACTAAGTTGAGGGCAGGGTACTGGGCGGAGGTCAGCTAGAGGTGACTATTTTACAGTCTGATGGCCTGGAGATAGAAGCTGACTTTTCAGACTCTGTCCCAGCTTTGATACACATGTATGGTCTCTGCCTTCTAGATGGTAGCGGGGTGAACAGTCTGTGGCTTGGGGGGCTAAGCCAAATTTCTTCACCCTGCTGAGGTTGAAGAGGCGCTGTTGCGCATTCTCACCACACTGTCTGTGTGGATGGACCATTTCAGGTTGTCAGTGATGTGCACACAGAGGAACTTGAAGCATTTCACCCTCTCCCCATCAATGTGGATGGGGGCGTGCTCCCTCTGCTGCCTCCTGAAGTCAACAATCAGCTCCTTTGTTTTGTTGGCGTTGAGGGAGAGGTTGTTTTCCTGGCACCACTCCGCCAGGGCCCTCACCTCCTCCCTGTAGGCGGTCTTGTTGTTGGTAATCAGACCTACCACTTTTGTTTCGTCAGCAAACTTGATGATGGAGTTAGGGATGTGCATGGCCATGCAGTCATGGATGAACACGGTGTACAGAAGGGGGCTGAGCACGTAACCTTGTGGGGCCCACATGTTGAGGATCAGTGTGTTTTTGCCAAACTTCATCACCTGGGGTAGGTCGGTCAGGAAGTCCAGGACCCAGTTGCACAAGGTGGGGTTCAGATCCAGGGCCTCGAGCTTATTGATGAGCTTGGAGGGCACTATGGTGTTGAAGGCTGAGCTGAAGTCAATGAACAGCATTCTTACATACGTAGGTATTCCTCTTGTCCAGAAGGGATAGGACAGTGCACATCCGTGGATCTGTTGGGGCGGTATGCAAATTGTAGTGTGGTCTAGGGTGCCGGATAAGGTGGAGGTGATATGATCCTTAACTAGCCTGTCAAAACACTTCATGATGACAGAAGTGAGTGCTACTGAACAATAGTCATTTAGTTCAGTTACTTTTGCTCTCTTGAGTAAAGGAACAATGGTGGACATATTGAAGCAAGCTGGTACAACAGACTGGGATAGGAAGATATTTAATATATCCGTAAACAACCCAGCCAGCTGGTCTACACATGCTCTGAGAACGCGGCTTGGGATGCCGTCTGGGCCGGCAGCCTTGCAATGGTTAACACGCTTAAATGTCTTACTCACGTCGGCCACGGAGAACGAGAGCTCACTGTCCTCGTTAGAGCTGGTGGCCCACTTCCGCGGCTCCGTTTTTTCCTTGACGAGGGCAAAGGTGTTTAGTTTGTTCGGAAGTGAGGCGTCAGTGTCTGCAACGTGGCTGGCTTTCCCTTTATAATCTGTGATTGGTTGGGATTCCTGCCACATACCTCGTGTCTGAGCCTGAGATTTACCCTTTAAATCAGTGAAGTGAAACAATAGGGAAAGAGCGATATTGGGTTTGTATTTCAGGCCAAGAGAAGGCCTGCAGTAGAAGTAAAGAACAGTGGAAGTAAAGAACAGTAGAATAGATCCTACTCACGGCTGGTGAGGGAGTATCCCAGTTTACAGTTGATCCTCCTGGCCAGCTGCTTGTTGATTGGCCAGAGGGGCAGAGTGCAGATCTGTAATAGGTTGATCAGGAGACCGCTGACAAAGAACCCATAGCAGATGACCAGATGACACAAGAACTGGCCCTTCAACCACTGTACCAGACCCATCTAGAGGAGAGAAGTGGGGAGGAAGGGAAGAGGAAAGGGGGATGCCTAGTCAGTTGTACAACTGAATGAATTCAGGGGAGGGGATCGGAGGTATTTGGTATTTTATTAGGATCCCCATTAACTGGGTTCCACACAAAACATGACATCATATAGAACATTAATAGACAAGAACAGCTAAAGGAAAGAACTCCATCCATTTTTGTTTTAAAGGCACCACGTAGCCTACATATCAATACATACACACAAACTATCTAGGTCAAATAGGTGAGAGGCGTTGTGCCGTGAGGTGTTGCTTTATTTGTTTTTTGAAACCAGGTTTGCAGTTCACTTGAGCAATAGGAGATGGAACCGAGTTCCATGCAATAATGGCTCTATATTATACTGTACGCTTTCTTGAATTTGTTCTGGATTTGGGGACTGTGAACAGACACCTGGTGGCATGTCTGGTGGGGTAAGTGTGTGTGTCAGAGCTGTGTATGTTGACTATTTTCCACACATTAATGATTCTTATAGAAGAAGTGATGCAGTCAGTCTCTCTGTTTTGGGCCAGCTGCAGCTTAACTAGGTCTTTCCTTGCAGCACTCAACCACACGACTGAACAATAATCAAGATAAGATCAAACTAAAACCTACCGACTTGCTTTTTGGAGTGTGGTGTCAAAAAAGCAGAGCATCTCTTTATTATGGACAGACATCTCCCCACCTTTACTACCATTGAATCTATATGTTTTGACCATGGCAGTTTACAATCTAAGGTAATGCCAAGTTATTTAGTCTCCTCAACTTGTTCAACAGCCACACCATTCATTACCAGATTCAGATGAGCTCTTGAACTTTGGGATTGATTTGTACCAAATACAGTACAATGAATGCTCTTAGTTTTAGAGATGTTCAGGACCAGTTTATTACTGGCCACCCATTCCAAAACAGACTGCAACTCTTTTTAAAGAGTTTCAGTGACTTCATTAGCAGTGGTTGCTGATGCGTGCTCCAATCACTGGGAGCTCAGCCCCAGTGATGTAGTGGGCCGTACGCACTACTACCCTCTGTAGTACCTTGCGGCCGGATGCCGAGCAATTGCCATATCAAGCGATGGTGCAGACAGTCAAGATGCTCTCAATGGTGCAGCTGTAGAACATTTTGAGGATCTGAGGGCCCATGCCAAATCTTTTTGTTTCAGCCTCCTGAGGGAGAAGAGGCATTGTTGTGCCCTCTTCACGATTGTGGGTGTGTTTGGACCATGATGGGTCTTTAGTGGCCTCCTGAGTGGTGCAACGGTCTAAGGCACTTCATCTCAGTGCTAGAGGTGTCCATTCCAAGCTGTATCACAACCAATCGTGATTGGGCGGCGTACAATTGGCCCAGCGTTGTCCGGATTAGGGCTTGGCCTGGGTAGGCTGTCATTGTAAATAATAATTTGTTCTTCACTGACTTGCCTAGTTAATTAAAGGGTAAATAAAAATTAATTAATTAAGTGATGTAGACACCCTGGAACTTCAATCTCTCAACCATCTCAACTATGTGAATGGGGGCATACTCAGCCCTCTGTTTCCTGTAGTCCCCGATCAGCTCCTTTGTCAAGCTGACGTTAACATTTAACCTAACTCCTAAACTTAACCCCCTAACAAACAAAATTGGTGATGGACATCCACAACTAAATACATACCCGACAAAATGTAACATATCATACTAAATGGAGTGTTCCGTATTTACGTACAGAATAATACTAAATGCTCTGAGACCAGGTTGGACAGACAAGTCTCAAGGATACACATTAATGAGATACTGATGACTGGAAGTTACACTATAGATCCCCCTTGCTCAACTACTATGCATGCATAGCTTGCATGTATTTACATCATGTGCGCATGCTTCAGGTGACAGAAATGTGAATGCACCAGAGTTTTGAAAGGTCTGTCTAATAATACTTAGGCCTACCTGTGGATATGTGGTCTCAAATTCCCCAGAGGTAGGAGAACCAACCACCCAGACAACCAGTTGAGGAAGTTCAAATGTTATTTTA
This sequence comes from Oncorhynchus kisutch, assembly GCF_002021735.2. NCBI lineage: Eukaryota > Metazoa > Chordata > Actinopteri > Salmoniformes > Salmonidae > Oncorhynchus > Oncorhynchus kisutch. Next base: position 30,978,178 of record NC_034198.2, on the reverse strand, counting down.
TTCACAGTATTTAGTCTCACTGACCACTTCAAATAGTTGAAGTTCAATATTTCAGAAGGTGAATTACAAAAGCTAGTCACTGGATGGTTAATGGGGCAAAGGTCACCCCATCCTCGCTCCACAACAGTTGGCAGAGTTGTGTTATCCTGACCCTGACTGACACAGTGAAGCGCTCACTGCCCTCCAAAGAGCTGCTGAAAAATAAAGCTCCTTTTATTCCACTTCTTGATCTCTCTCCCTTCCTCCATCTTGGCTGAATAGAAGTCATTGAGGTCTACGAAAGAAAGACTGTACTGATCTAAAAGGAGACATGTAGGCCTGTCACCACAATCCATAAAGGTCCAGTGGCAGATTTGCCATCTGGCAAATGCCTTGATGGGCTGGACCATTTTTTGTTGGTTGGGCTGCTTGAAATTGACACACAAAAATATAATTTTATCTAAAAGTAAACAAATAAAAAAAGGTGACATGGCCAGAAGCCCATTATTTATTTTTTGTGTTACCTTACGTGTGCAATTTCTCTGTGGGCAACAACCAGCCACCTATCAAGATGGGCCGGCCTGGTTTTCTGATGAGCTGAGGTCATGCAAACTCACATTCAAAGTCAAACTCGACATCAGCAAAGAGACCTGCTCCATGTCTGTCATCAGTTAGACAGCTAAGATCATGTATATTAAAAAATGGAAATGGTGCCTATAAATGTAGAAAAAGCATATTTTAATTTGTCACCTCACTTAAAACTTCCTATTGTTCTGAAAACCATGATTTGGTCAAAGAGTAAAGTGCATTATCCTCCTGATTCCTGTAATCAAAGTGTCTGCCCAGCCCCTGTGCCCTTACTGGAGCCTGCTGCTGGATTAAGTGAGCCACTCTCCTCTCCCCCCATGAACTCAAGAGAAAAATGTGTTCTGATTGTAGGCTATAACGTTTCAAAATGCAAAAAGTGCGAAAAACACAGCTTTGGAACTGATATTGGCACAAGATGGAGAGAGTGTTAGAACATAACGCACAAAATTACAGGTAAAGAAAATGTATTCTTAATCCAGTATAAACTAATGTATTATACAAGAGACAACAATCACAAAGTCTACAGCAAAACAGCAATGTCATGTCTTAAGTGGAAAACTCACAATGACTCAATAATTCATGTCTTCTGGGAGTGTTAGAAAACTGTCAGAAGTTTTACAATGTAAATGTACTTTTAATCCGTCTATCCGCATATTTAAACACATGGCTAATGGGGGTGCATTGAGATACACAAAGGGTTGGACAATATTCTTTTCAACACATATATTGAAGAAGCTATTACTTAAATACTGGAAGCCAAATGATACTCCAAACTTAAGAGAATAGAATAATCATATTCTTTATTATTTAAATATTGAATCTAATAATAATCTTTCTACAGACAAAAACAACATAACACAATTTGAAATCATATGGGGAAGAGTCTTACAAGTATTAGAAAGAATGGGTGTGGATACAGTGGGAACATGTGGGTCTGAGCAAGTGTGATGTCATTAATGTTTGTGGAAATGTATGTAATGTTAAGTTGTTACTGTTTTTTGTCCATGTATCTTTTTTGTTTGTTGTAAAAAATAATAAAAAGAAGCAAGTTAGAGGTAGTTTCTTGAGCCAATGCTAGCTAGCATTAGCACAATGACTGGAAGTCTATTGTCTGCTAGCATGCTAAGTCTGCTAGCATGCTATGTTAAGTTGTTTATTGTTTTTGTCTATATACTGTATGTTTTTTTTTTTTTAAACAGGTCTTAGAGAGGAGGGTCTCAGCTTTCTATTAGATATAATTTGGATTTCTCAACTCTCAATATTCAACTCAATAGCAACTATTTTACAAGCAAGATATTTGATATGGCTTGGAGATATGGAGCTTTGCGTGCGCAAAATGCGCATCGGCCATTGCGAGGGCATAGGCCTATAGGTATCATGGGTAGTAGTCTACTGTCAAAGTCTGTTTTAGGACATTACTGACATTTACTGTTGGATGAATACATGGCTACTAGCAGTGGGTATTGTATTTAAAGTTAGCAATCTAATGTGTTCTGAGTTTCCACTTCCTCAGGTGTTGAACCTCCTATTAACTGAACAGCTTTTATAAAAGGACTGGCTTGAATTGTGAAGATGACCACACAATTTATTTTCATAATGAGCCAAATCTATTGGTTTTCAACCCAAAGTTACAAAGGAAAATGTGATCTATTTAATAAACACAAGACAACAGCAAAATGGATAAAAGAGTGTGGTGGTATTGCAGGAACAGCTGCATAAACATTTTTTCTTACTTTAAAAAAAATACTGCATTGTTGGTTAAGGTCGTGTAAGTAACCATGTTGTATTCGGCACTTGTGACAAATAGAATTTGATTTGACTTGTTCTAGTGGTCAAAACCTGGTACTTTCACACAACTCTATGGTAACTAATGCAAGCGACTTCAATTAGTAATTCCTCTGAAGAGGAGAGAGAATGAAACACCACCAGATACACAGTGAATACATTTCATAGTATGGAGAAGCAACACTCAAAGCTACAGCTTCATTCTACTTGTTAAACATAGAGAACTGATACTGTGTACTGGTTGTTGGGGTGGGATTGGCATGGGGTGTGGGTGGTCCGTGGGTGGCTTTTGACCATTTTTTATTTATTCCTCATGTCTTACTCATTGGTAGGAAGAAGTTTGGTTCAAATGGGATGTTGAGTACTATATTTATTGAATATTATCTGAATCCGATAAATTAAAATGACCAATTTAAGATATTTGGTGCAATCAAATATCTTAATTTCTCAGAGATCAAATTATATTTCAACGAAATAAAATTTCAAAAATGCTAATCGTATCTGTTAGGAACTACAGAAACAACGTCAGAACTATCTGAGATAGTGGGTGTTGAAATCCTATTTCTTGTGCTCTTTGAGGTGGAACAACTCTAATCTAATCTAACTGTCTTCCACCAGCCAACTTCCCAACAGGACTGGGCACAACTCTAGGCAGACAACTGTACTGGCAGGTAAACATTGTCTGACTGGCTATCTGATAATTATACCATGCTGATGACACACCCTGCTAGGTTACACCATGGGAAACACTACAGTGTACCAAGAGCTGACTGGCCTGGCTGGCCCTACCTGACTGCACCACAATACAATACAATCTAGTATGGAGAAATTTACCTCAGGGGAGTGCTGGTGTACAGTAGACTGTCAAATCTCAGCTATGCTTTTGAGGAAATGTCAGGACAGGAGAGGAAAATTGTTTCTCATTCTCATTCTAAGCAAATGCATCCCATGACATCTTCTGATTCCAAATAGCACTTCGTTTCTATCTGAAGTGCTCAATGAATGGCATTCCATAAGAGCAAAATTATTTAGAAAAAATATCATTTAAAACGACAGCCAACATATTTGAGTCTCCCCAATAGGTTATTTTTGGTTATGATAACACTAAGTTAATATAGTTCAAAATCACAAAGCTTTTTTCATTGATTGAAATCTAACAAACTAGGTTTTAATTTATAATCAATATTCTGACCAAGTAACTATATGTATACTATTTGTAGTATACGAAAAATAAGAACATTCAGGAGTAACCTAATAATAAGACAGTGTGAAAAAAACAGACGTTTAGATTACATGAATAAAAGTGTGTTACCTTACTTGTCCCAGGCTTTGGTTCTTTTGTGGCGATAACGCGGCCCAGATACTACCGGTGTGGTGAGATAACTCGATCAGTTGGAATACGGCGTTGCGAGCGCTCATTTCAAAGAGTGCTCGGTAAGCCACGCCCCAGTGGGCAGAGCTAGGCATGTTGCACTGGGATACAAAAAATACTCAATTTACAATGGGTCCGCTTTTGTTCTGTGTAGCCTAGTTATGCTAATATATTTCAGACCAGTGTATTGCAGTTCATTTCGTTTTAGACTTATTAAGTAAAATATATTTGAGTAGTAAACAGGAAACGACTCCCAGACAGTTCCCAATAGAACATACCCATGGGGCGCATCATTTACTAGGCTACCTAAATTATTGGGTTCATCTGGTTTCCATGGTTCTTGGTTATTTACCAGGTAACAATAAGTGAAAACGAAACAAGGACTGAATCAATAGATGCCTACATTTTCTCAGCTAGAGACTGAAATAAATTGTGTTTCTTTGAAAATATGGGCCTGGCTGACATGACAAATGCATTAAAGGGGAAAGGATCCACAGACACTGCACATTTCTTTATTTACAACGCTGGCTGACATGGTTAACACAAACACAGGACATTGAATGCTACCTGAATTGACTCAGAAAAGTAACATAAGTAAGTCTACAGTATCACAGCGAGGTTAAACAGGTGTGTGTTAGATTATCCAGTGTCCACAGCAACACTATTGATTATCCAATACCCCCATTGCATGTGGTGTACTATGATCTTAGCCATGCTCTAACTAACCCTTCTGGAGGGTCTGAGGCACTTAGACTGCAACTGAGGACACCCTGGCCTGACACCTGGTTGGGCCTGGCCCACCTGGCTCCCTTCTACCTGCCTGTTGCTGCCTCCACTGGCACTTTCTCTACTTCTCCATCTGACCATAGGTTCTTGAATGCATGCTTTTATACACTCTGTGTCTCCATATTACAGCATGTCAAATAAAGATTAGCGCAAACAGGAACTGTGACTTCTTTCGTCAATGATTTGCTATGGCTGAGGTATTTTGTCAGTTATAAGTTACCAAGGCTAGATGATACCAAGGCCAGATGATGCTGAATGGCAACAACACCACACACAACTGCAATGCAACTAAGTCATCTCATTGGTACATGACTCTTCAGTCTGTTGAATATTACATTAATGAAAATATGGAATTAAGGTTTTATTAAACCTTCAAAAGGGACACACATACACAATAAAGGAAGTTTATAAAGTCATTGACAAGTAATTTACTACATCAATCATAGTCACAGCATCTCATCTTCGTTTGATTAACTGGAATGAGATGGAGAAATTATTTCCAATAGGCAGGGTGTGGCTCAACAGGCAGAATACATTTCAAAGGGCACTTTATTCCCCACAACTAATGCACTACATTTGACCAGAGCCTTATGGGCAAATAATTGACACAAGTTGTTGCAGTAGTAAGTAAGACAATGGATCCAGAGCCGCATAGGTTAATTATGGACTTTAAAGTAACTGGCAGATAGATGGAAGCCAGGTGAGATTGGGCCAGGCAAGTCCAGGTGTCATGCCAGGGTGTCCTCAGTCAAGTTCCAAGAGCATCAGGCCTGTTCCAAGAGCCTCAGGCCCTCCGGGAAGGAAAGGTTAGTGAGAGCATGACTAAGACCATAGTACACCACATGCACTGTGGACACTGGATAATCTGACTAACACACACACACACCTGTTTGACCCGCTGTGAAACTGTGGGACTACTTACACCACATGGACAAATTTATGTGGACACCTGCTCGTCGAACATCTCATTACAAAATTATGGGCGTTAATATGGAGTTGGTTCCCCATTTGCTGCTATAACAGCCTCCACTCTTCTGGGAAGGCTTTCCACTAGATGTTGGAACAACACCTGCTTAACCTCACTGTGATACTGTAGACCTACTTATGTCCCTTTTCTGAGTTAATTCAGGTAGCATTCAATGTCCTGCATTTTTGTTAACCATGGCAACCAGCATTGTAAATAAAGAGATGTGCAGAAAGATAATCAGCCTCTGTGTCTGTGGATCCTTTCCTCTTAATCTATTTTTCATGTCAGACAGGCCCATCTTTTCAAAGAAAACACAATTGAAATCTATCTCTATTTGAGCAAAATAAGTAGTTATGTTGTGATTACAAGAACAATTCAGGTAAAGAGCCACAGTCAGGCAGAAACAATGTGAGTGTTCTATTATAAAGTGAGAGGAATTGGTTTCCCTGGATGATATAACTCCTACTTAGAAATACTTTGACAGTAAATGAATAGATGGCATTCACTGCTATAAAGCTGTATCCACTATAATCCCACAATTTTACACAGACCAGCCGCGGACCTTTGACAAATACATCTCTGTGTGAAAATGCGTCCCGTGGTCTGTTTTGTCAACGAACTCAATGTATTCCAAATACTGGTGGTAACCAAATGATCCCATTTATGTAGGTATTGCAAATACGTATTAAAACCTGTCCCAGTGCAACATGCCTAGATCTGCCCACTGGGGCGTGGTTTATGGAGGGCTCTTTGAAATAAGCTCTCTTATCGCCATATTCCAACGAATCGAGTTATCTCACCACACCAGAAAATCAGACTCCAAACTGTGTGTAGGTTTGTTCAGATTGGGGAACGGAACAAACGCGTTTGACAAATTGCCTGATTCCCCTGCCTAAACTAACTAATTAAAATGACACTTTGACCCAGATATGAAGTCAGTCGTGTGGGTCGCCTACTGGTGGTAAGGCTTTCACACAGCTAATGTGATAACATTTCCCCATCTTGCACAAATATGCATGTTCTTGTTGCGGTTGTGTGGGAAGTCACGTGTAGAAACTCCCACATGGGAAAACAATGTCTTGTCACCGCTCAACTTTCTATTTCATTATTTGGCCTGTACCTCCTTCTGCTGGTGGCTTAACTGCGTCGCACTAACGAAGAGTTTCCTACAGAGCTGTTTGTGCACTCGGGCTTCTAATAGACAGTATATCTGCCTATGATATTTAGTAATAGGATGTTAGGTGGGTGCTTCTCTATGTAACATTCACATGTTATATTACTTTTGAACTCATTTAGAAAACCTTCTAGAACATGGGCTGACAGCAGAGCGATAATATAGCCTCATCCTCCTTAGATATTTCTTAGAACTAAATTAGTGATCCTAGGTTATATATCTCATTGTTCCAAAAGTACATTTATTGGCAGTTCATATTGTTTTCCTTCTTCTGGTTTCGATCATCCCAGAAACCAAAGTCTCTTACATGTCAGCTAACAGTGGCATCTGCATGGGCAGAGCGGAAGAGAGAGACCAAAAGAGAGAGACCGAGTGATGAGAGAGACAAGGAGAGGTCATGAGCTCATGGGCTAATGAGTTTTTCTGCAAAAAATTTAATGTAGATAAACTTAGATTTTTTTTCTGCAAGGATTTATACAGGATACTACCCCCTACATCAAAATCTTCAAATCAAAATTCTATAACTTAAATCTTGATGTTGGACAAAATTACCTAAA